>NW_009798357.1:150736-154203 GCF_000520075.1 Aphanomyces astaci | reverse complement strand
AGGCGACGGATCGGAGGGTACCGAGTCCAGTTCGGCTTCTCAAGACTCAGCGAACGACGCTGGATTTTAGGACTTTGGAATTGTATAATTGCATAAGTTTATAATTTGGTGCCAAAATTTGCTATTGTTTTACGCAGTTTGTTGCCTCAGACACGTACTCTCACACTTCATGAAACCGGATAAGTATCCGTTAAGTTCCCTCAGTGCTGTCGTGGACTGTAAAGCTGCTAAATCCACTGGCAGAAATGTTGAAAAGCACAATACTACTTTTGGCGAAGAATTCCTTGTTGGAAATAACGATCATATGAACACATGATTTGCGTTGATTTGGACTATGGTGTCGAAGGTCAATGGCATCATAAAAGACAAAGTACGCATGAAAAGCGATCACTAGCGCACGTGAATCGTCCGTCTTGTGTCGACTATCACCGTGGACGATATGATTCATTTTCCGAAAACTGAGCTTCATGCAGTCTACCGCAACTAGTAACTACAGATGTACTGGCGCTGCAGAAAGACCTATGAGCCATTTTAGAGGTCGGCTCATGGTCTCATGATCGGTAAGGCCGTTAGTCTCCATTATGTGCAGCAGGCCGCCATTCGTCGTGCGGTTGTCATTGTCGTGCGGTTGAAAGATGTGCATTGTTGGCGCATTTGCATTGGACGAAATGATTAGACTTAAATGACCAGAAAAAGTACTACGTAATTCGTAGTAAGAGACCTCTGTTTGCAATTTTATTCGGCCTCCGCAAGAGGTTCCCGTCCGGATAACGACGGGAGTGAAAACAAAGAATTCTTTAGCCTCATCGCCCGAAGCAATGAGTGACTCTGACCACCAACGCTCGTTGTCCCCTGTTAACGGGACGGAGCGATACCGATCCCAGCCGAACGCGGCCGTCCCGTGCGCCGTCAAGCCACTACCCTGTTCGCCTCTCCACGCCGGCGTAATCCACCAGCTGTTGACCAGCGGTTTTAACCATATGGCTACGCTACCACCCCATTTACGGCGCCCACACCGACCCCCGAGGCCGCGCCATTTGACTCTCCCGCGCCAGCTGCGACACCAACTGGCGCCACCAACCTGCCCACTGTCCTCGATGATGATGACATGGGACAAGGCGACGAGCGCGGCTTCGTGTACAACGCGCCGGCGCTCGCTGACCCGCCTTCGTTCAACGGCTCGACCAAATCGGAGCGGCGTCCATTTATCCGCCAGTACAACGAGTACCTGGACCAAGTCAACGCCTTCCAGTTCAATTGCTCAAGACCCTTCGTGATGCCTGTCAGCGCGTGCATGGATGTCTTTACCAAGAAGCGTGTGGCGATGTGGGCATGGCCAACCGCGACTACCGTGGCGTCACGGAGGCAGAGTGGGCCGCATGGTTTAGCAAGGCGTTTGAAGAGGAGCCTTAAGACCTGGAGGTTCTCAAGAAGCGTTTGACCACGGCGATCCGGTTTGACACGACCATCCTGGACGCCGACTCACGGATTGGCAAGATGCTTGACAACCTGATGCGAGCCTTGGAACACGATAACCAAGCGAGGGTCTTGAACCAAGAAGGCAAGACAGTTGTCGACATCATGGTCAAGGCGATCAAGCCGCTTGGCCTGCAGAAGTCGGTCCAACGCCAGCTGGCCCTCCAACGCAACAAGCCGTTGAAGTCCAACGTGTACCGTTTCGTTGACTGGCAACGCGTGCATACCTCCGGGTACCACTTGTAGAGACCCAGCCAACCGGCGTAGCGTGGAATGAAGACAATAACCTGTTCCTCGACAAGGAAGACCGCATCTGGATCCCATCAAGTGCCACGGACCTCCAGCAGCGGTCTGCATCATAGCGCACTAAGGCACCGCGGGCCATCAACGGATCGAAGCCACGACCAAGGCCGTCCGCGATGTCTTCGCCTGGAGTACCCTCGAAGACGATGTCAAGACCTTTGTCCAAGCCTGCATCCACTGTCTCAGCATCGATGGCTCGGTGATCCCGCGCCCGCTTGGATCGGCGTTCCATGCTGAGAAGCCCCGAGAGCTAATCCACTTCGACTGGCTATCCATGCCCACGGCGACGAACGGGTGACAGAAGATCCTCGTCATTAAAGACTATATGAGCGGGTTCGTGCGACTTTGGCCCAGCGAGACAAGCGACGCCTCGGCGACCGCCAACGGCCTCCTCGACTGGTTCACGACCTTTGGGTATGTCCATACCTGGGTCTCTGACAGCGGCTCCCACTTCAAGAACGAAGTCACCGACAAGATCCGCAAGGCCACCGGCGCCCACCACCACTTCACGACCGCCTACTGTCCTTGGGTGAACGGAACCGTTGAAGTAGTCAACCAACGGATCCTCCGCACCATCAAAACGCTTACCAGCGAGTTGAAGCTGCGCGCGACCGACTGGCACCTCGTCCTGGCCCTGGTTCAAGGCGCATTGAACCACACACCGACCGACCGACTTAGCGGCATGGCCCCGGTGACCGCCTTTACTGGCCTGCCTGCGATGACACCCATGTCAGCGTTTGTCAACACCGTAACCAAGGAAGTTGCCGACATCGACTGGCTCGACACCACGCGCAAGAAGCACATGGACGAGCAGCATGAAGCAATGGAACAGGTGCACCGTGAAGTGGTTGCGACAAGCGCCAAGAAGCGACGCCAAGCCCGCGACCGCCAAGCCAAGTTCAAGGCCGTCCAGTTGCAGAAGTTTGCGATCGGCGACTTTGTCCTCATGGGCCAAATGGCCCGACAAGGCAACAAGTAGTTCCTGCACTGGCTTGGCCCAAGCAAGATCGTCCGGGTCGTGACTGACTATGTCATGCAGACCCAGCAGTTGGCGCAGCCTTACGACTTGTCCCTCCACCACATGATTTGCGTTGATTTGGACGATGGTTTCGAAGGTCAATGGCATCATAAAAGACAAAGCAAGCATGAAAAGCGATCACTAGCGCACGTGAATCGTCCGTCTTGTGTCGACTATCACCGTGGACGATATGATTCATTTTCCGAAAACTGAGCTTCATGCTGTCTATCACAACTAGTAACTACAGCTGTACTGTACAGACTATTTACGATCATTTCAACAGTACGATACGCAGCAACTATGAATGCACTATACACGAAGAATGTGTGAACTGTTGTGGTTCTGCATTGTACATTGCACGTGTATGGCCCATGATCGCATGATGAGGACAATTGATAAACAAAAGGTCTCATGCATTATGTCCATACATTCCGACGCTGGACGATCTCAATTTCACTACACTCCATCGAAGCACGCAGAACATTTACACCCACGTGTGACCTCTGGACGCTTGGTCAATGAACGCCCGGAAGGCCGCCACGCGACCATACACGTCGGGGAATCCCTTGGCGCATGGTTCACCGAAACTGACATCCCCCACCAACGCCAAACCCGCCGACGTGGACTTGATCAACGGTCCTCCCGAGTCACCAAAGCAAGCGGCTTGGCC
>NW_009798357.1:131740-146376 GCF_000520075.1 Aphanomyces astaci | reverse complement strand
AGGCTTGTCCGCGGTTCCAAACACGCTTTACGGTGCGCTGGTGGCAGTGGAACATCTGCGCGACCTCTCGGAAGGCCGTGTGATGGAGTTTGCCTTCTATCGACAAGGCTAGTAGCCGTTCATAGACTCCGCGCTGCTCGAGGTCAGTCAGGTTTGACCGACCCCACGACGAGTCTGTACAGGTCGTGCCGTGGGGGCGACTGGCCCGGGGCATGCGCAATGTAAAGAAAAGAGTGGAGACGCGAGCACAAGGCGTAGAGTTGTGTTATGAAAGACTGGCGTAAGTTTTCGTGTTTTTCCCGCCGTGGTCGTTGAGTGTAAGTAGCGATATCTCGGCGACGAAAACTCGGATTTGAGTGGTTAAAAGCACCAATCAAAGCCAAGATAACGCGCCGTCGATCTGTCCAATCAGCGTAGGCAGCAATGCAGTTTTATAAAAATTCCGCCAATAAAACGGTAAAGTGGACAGTCATTACGGACCAGAGTAGTAGCAATCTAACGCTATGACTAAGCTAAGTAGGACCAGCCATCTGGAGCTGGTAAAAATATAGGGCCGGGGTAGTTCGAAGGGCGGCGGCCCTTTTCTGTTTCCTTGGCATGTAGGGGCGTCGTTGGCCGCTCGTGGGTTCGGGTCTGACTTTGTCTTCAAAATGTGTGGCGTGGTACAGCCACGTGGATCCGGATCATGTATCCGGAACTGTAACACCCTCCCACACTCAAACGAGTATATGGGAAGATGCGAATCAAGTGGGTCGTGGTTAATGGCCATTGGTCGTTGGCAACTGGCGATCGTCAAATTTGACCATCGTGGATGGCATTGTTGAATTTGACAGCATGGCTGAAGACCAGCCGAAGAAAGCCAAAGCGGTCGTGGACTTGACGGGAGACGACTCAGACAGCTACGAGCTCTTCTTCACGGGGAGCAATGGCCCCGGACGGGCGTGAAGATCCGCTGCTTGACTTGTTTATGAAGAAGGAAGAGCAGCGGATCGATGTGGAGCACAATATAGCTGTTGATTTGGAACCAAACGGCGCTGCGCACAGTGGGACCCATGACATTGCGGGAACTGCTAAAAAATGAGATCGTGGCCTTCGACGAGCACAGAAAGAGGACATGGGACTCCAGCGGGAGATGGAGCAGGCGACCGAGCAGTCAATGGCTGTGTCGATAGCAAGGCCGAAGCGCATGCAACCCAAGCTGCCGAGGGGCAAGCGGGGAAGACAAAGCGAGAGCGACACCCGCGTTGGTACAGGTGAAAGAGGCACCGGTTGGGCAAGCGGCGCCAGTTGGGTTGGAGGATGTCCGCACCCTGAAGCTTCACGAACAGGACGACTTCGTCCTCGGCGTCTCTCTGGACTACATCAACGGCATAACGCGCCGATTGTGGGTGTTGTAGCAGCTTTACTCGCGGCTGTAGGATTGGGGGTGGACACCGGCGTTGCGCAAGCTGGTGGAGCGATATCTCACTCTTTTGTCGGAGAGGGTTGTTCGAGACTCAGGGGAGGTGGCTGGTGTGTGCCTTCGAGCACATGACGATTTTGGAAATTCCCTTGGCGGAATTTGTGAACTGGAAGAACAAGATGCGCGAACGCATCTCGGACTAGAGCTACGACGCGCTGGGGGTCGTACGATACCAAAACGAGACGATGTTGAGTACATTATTGTGGTCGTCTTGGTTTTGTTGAAACGCGTTTGCAGCGGTGGCTGGACCAATTGCCGCACATTGTAGGGCTGTTGGCGAACGGGATGACTAATTTCGACTTGGTACTAGCTGCGAGCGGACGGGTGCCCGCAGATATAGTCTCCCGGCTCGCAGTCCGCGTTCGCATGCGGCGCGCTCTTGAGGTGAGGATGCTCTTGTCTCTGCGTCTGATCTCCATGTTGCAGATGGCCCGTCTTGGACCAAGTACTGGTGACCTGCGGGTGCCCAACGTGCGCCAAACACTGCAGGGGTTTGCGATGGGGTCGAAGCGCGGAGTCCAAGTGACCACCTTCCGTCGTTGCACCGTTGGTAGTCGTAGGTAACGGTGTAAGGTATAATTTGAGCTTTCCTACATAGAAGGTTGGGTGGATCTGCCAAGCTGGTGGCAGGTCGAGGGTGTATGAGTCGGGCTGACAACTTTCTTGACGGCAAAGGGGCCGTGCCATGCGCTTAACAACTTGATGTTATGTTGACCACTGTCGCGGAACGCATGGGTAGGGATAGCGGACTTGTAAAGGAGGGCCTGGTCATCGACTTGGAAAATCGCCATGTTGAACGACCGCGCCTGTCGGCTTGGGTAGCTTGTGCTGCTGGGCGGCGGTTAAGTTGTCTTTGATATGTTGCATGACAGATTGACGCTTGGAAACGAAGGACTTTACATCTTGTATTGTCCGGATCGGGAAATTGGGGGCGTTGATTTGGATCCCTCCCCCCTCAAGCGAGGACTGTCTAGGAGTTGAGGCAACCAGGGGTGCTACAAGTGAACCGCTTAATGGGACGAGAACCCGGTGGACGCCCGAACGAAGTGTTGTATGCAAATTCTGCGTGGGGTAAGAGGGTACTCCACGTGGAGGACTGACGGACGGAGTAGGAGCGGAGAATGTCCTCGAGGACATGGTTGGCGCGCTCGGTTTGACCGTCTGACTCAGGGTGGTCGGAGGTGGACATGGCGAGGTCAGTGTCGCAGAGGTCGATGAGTGTCGACCAGATGTGAGCAGTGAAACGGGGGTCGCGGTCGGAAACAATGGATCGCGGGAGGCCGAAACGACAAAAGACGTTGTCGAAGAAGAGGCGGGCGGCATCGTGGCCGCTCACCGAGTCCTTGACGGGGATTGCCACCACATACAGTACTTGGAGGCGCGATCGACACACACCATGATGCCGGTATGGCCGCGAACATCGCGCGGAAGGCCACACATAAAGTCCGTGCTGATCGACGACCAAAGTTCGTCGGAAGTGCGCTTTGGAGGTCGTGGTGATCTTAGTGCGTTGACAGGCGTCGTAATGAGCGACGTAGTGAACCACGGATTTATAGCGACGCGGCCACCAGTATGAACGCGCGACCGCGTGGAACATCTTGTCGCTGCCGAAATGGCCACCGCTGGGAGAGTCATGGAAGGACCGGAGAATTGCGACGCGTAATGGCGCGTCGCTTGGTACGACGATGCGAGGTTCGTCGCCGCGAGATGGGTTAAAGTACAAGAGACCATCGCGGACGAAATAGCGATGCAGTAATGACACGGAACGGCTTGGCTTTGACTAAGCAGGTGCCAACAAAAGCGCGGAACACGTGGGATCCGAGGCGTAAACCAGCGCGGATGCGATTTTGGAGGTCGAAATGGAGGAACCCGACAGTATGGAGGGCTAGGTCGGGGGGCGCCAAGAGAGGGCGTCAGCAAGGATGTTGTCCTTACCAGGTTTGTACTGTACTGGACGGTGAAGGTAAACTCAAGCGAAGACGATCCATTCACTGCGAGAGGTGCGGCCAGTTGGTCGCCGTGTGGAGGGAGACGTGATCCGTAGATGTAGGTCACGAAGGGCTTGCTACCAAGGAGTTAGATGTGGGCGTACTTCATCGACAGAAGTTCGAGATCGTGAACGGGATAAGAGCGTTCCACCGGAAGAAGTTTTCGACTTTGATATGACACGGGACGGGCGCGTCCGTCCGCGTCGGCTTGCTTCAGGCTACATCCAATTGCGAATTTGGATGCATCGCACACAACCGAAAATGGACGCCCGAAGTCAGGAAGCGCCAGAATGGACTGGTCTTGAGGGCATCGAAGGAGGATTGACAGGAGTCCCCCCACACCCAAGGAGGGTTTTAAACCAAAAGACGAAACCATGGTTGGGCGAGGTCGGCGAAGTTCGTCGAGTATTTATGGAGGTAGGTGGCTAGCCCTAACCAACGCCGGAGGTGGTTGACGGAGGATTGGGTGGGCCAGTCCTCAATGGCCTGAATCTTGCCGGGATCAGCCCGACAGTCGCGTACACCCACCAAGTCACCGAGAACAGGGATTTCGTCGACGCCAAAGCGACATTTGGCGTGGTTGGCTGGCGTAAAGGCCGTTAGCGCGGAGGACTTCGAAAACCGCGCGGAGATGTCCGCGATGTACCTCGGCATCCGAAGAGGTTGCCGACGCGCGACTGTGGATGTAGATTTCATCGAAATATGAGGGGGCGAAGTCACGCAGGGCGCGAAACTTTGCGGTCACCATAATTGAACGTGGCGGGGGCGTTGGAAAGCCCCTGTGGCATCACCAGCCACTCCCAGAGCATGCCGCTGGGGGTTGATACCGCTGTTTTGGGCACATCGTCCAGGATTTGATAGAAGCCATCGCGCAAGTCGATGGTGGAAAAGATGCTGGAACGGACCATGCCGTCAATGATGACATCTTTGCGGGGGATTGATGTTTGAGCCGGGATGGTGGCGGTGTTCAGCTTGTTGAAGGCATGAACAATACGCCACTTGTTAACGGAGCCAGGAGGGCAGCTATGGTTGAGTGACCAAGACAGCCACAGGCCGTGAAACGTGGTACGATCACATGCGGTGATCGTAGCCAGATTGGTGTTGATCACGACCACACCATTACATATGTAGATATAGAGCCACTATCCGTCTCTGACACTGACATCAGACCAGGGACACGAGATGTGGCATGGGCTAGCTAGCTGGTCTAATAGCTATAATCACTTTCACATTTGCACTCCTTCGACCAAACGCCCTGACACCAAGGTCAGCCCGCGCGCGTATCTAGATATCCTGGTTAACAGGTTCTGAGCCCAACTTACTGGTGAAGTGCTGCGATTGGTGGAAGTCAACCAATCGAAATCAAGATGCCGCCCATCACTTTGATGACCCACAACTTCGCCTCCTGGCGCGTGTGGTTTATCGCCAAACTTCAAACAAAGCGACTGGCGAACTACCTGGACTGGGACGGCACCGTTGCCCAAGGGGCAAATGGGTTTGAATACAATGAATTGGACAATCTCCGGGGACTTGGGATACTCACGGAGAGCTTGAGCGAGTCACAGTACCAATACGTGGACGGCGCCCTGCTGGTCAAGACTGCCATGGACAACTTGACAGCCATCCATGAACCGATCGGAGCTGCCGACCGTGTCGCACTGCTGGAAGAGTACCACACGCTCAGCTGGGACTGGAAGAACGTTCCCCTCGAGGAGTTCCTAGGCTCATTCCGCGACTTGACGCGCCGATTGGATCGTGCCGCACTGAACGAGTTGCCGTCGTTTCGGGTAACCAAGCTGCTATCGCTCATGCCAAAGGAAATGCGGATGGTAAGCCACATGATCATGGACTCGAATGCGGAGTTCCACACTGTACCGATAGCCGTAACCAAGTTGATCACCGAGTACAAGTATCTCCAAAAGGAAGGTATTCTCAAGGTCCGAGGGCGAAACATGAACGACGCTGTACTTGTCGTCCACCACGATCGAAGGCCACCCATCGAATGCGGGGACGAGAGACAACGTTCTCGAGGCCACGACAAGTGCCACAATTGTGGGACGATTGGACACTGGGCTCGTGACTGTCGGAGACCAGACCGTGGTACCCAAGTTAGCCAAAGCAGGCGGGGGCGTGGACAACGTGAACCCCGGCAGGTCGCCCCACCATCAGCCCATGCGAATGCCGTGAGATCAGAGCCAGTTTATGACGAGGACTACCTCTTCTCTATCGGACCTAAGATGCCATCGGATCAGCCTCACGAACTTTCTTCTCGTAAATCGTCGCTACCACTGTCGACTCTCCGCATGGTTGTGGATTCTGGCGCATCGTGCCACATCACAGGGAACCTCGACATTCTATACGACCGCGTCGCATGTGAGCGATCCGTTGTTGTGGCTGACGGGCACCGGATGCACATCACACAGATGGGCAAGGTCCGACTTGCCAGCATCGATGGAGCTCACCTGGTTCTGACCGACGTGCTGTACGAACCAAGTGTGACGAACACCCTGGTATCAATCTCTCGCATAACGGTCGACAACCCTGACGTTGATGTGTCGTTCTCTAGCCAAGTCTGTTCCATCCGTGCAGGTGGATGTCAAATAGCTACTGCTCGATTTGATCCACGTTCCAAATTGTTCATTTTGGAAGGTGACGTCTGTACCCATTTGGACGATTTTGTGGGCGTTGTTGTCGGGGATGCCGTTCAAGCCGCTCGCTCCACCCCCCCGACATCGACGACCTTGCCACCTCGAACCATTGATCTGTGGCATTTTCGCATGGGCCACGTCATGTTGGAGAACATGCGTTGGAGCTCCATGCAGTGCCCCGAGCTCCCAAAATTTGACTCCAAACTGAGCCTGTGTGAGTGCTGCCAGACCTCGAAGATGACTCGAGTCCCACATCCACCACGCGCAATCAGACGCTGGTCCCTGGGTGAGCTAGTCCACAGTGACATCAAGGGACCCATGCGAACCACTACGAATGGTGGTGGCCGATACATGCTGCCCTACATCGAGGATTTTTCTGGCTACGCATGGACGAAGATCCTACGCAACAAGTCCGACCAAGCTGATGCTTTCTTGATGGAATACCTCCCGTGGCTCGAACGCCAAACTGGTACAAAGCTCAAGTGCCTCCGATCGGACAATGGAGGAGAGTACCTATCCAAGGAGTTTTCCCAGTCCTTAACAACACTCGGAATCAAGCACAAAACCTCCGCCGTCGACTCGCAGTTTCAAAACGGGAAGGCGGAGCGGTTCAACCGAACCATTTTTGAGATGGCCCTGGCGATGCTCACACACGCTTCGATGGCCCGTGTATGGTGGGGAGAAGCGATCAACACCGCAACATTTCTTCGAAACCGCCTCGTGAACTCAGTCGACAGAGTCAAATCTCCCATCGAACTTCTACTCGGACAGAAGCCGAACTTGTCAAATTGGAAAGTCTGGGGGTGCATCTGTTTCCACCTGCTTCCATACCAGGCCAAACGAGACAAACTACGACCCAAAGCTGTCAAGTGCATTTTTTTGGGTTACTCCGACACCCAGAAAGCCTACCGCCTCTTGAACCTCGACGCGAACAAACTCGTCTTCTCAGTCAACGTCAAGTTTTTTTAGTCAATTTTCCTCCACGATGATCTACCAGAGGAATATCCCAGCGACTCTGGCAGTGAGGATGGGGAGAGTGCTGACGACAATGGTGGGACAGACGGAGGCGACGACGACGCCCATCCCCACGATGACCCACCACACAACGCAGGCAACGATTCCGACGACGACAGTTTTCCTGCTAATGATGCCAATGCCCCGCATGCCCTTGGTCCTGCACTGCCTCCACGCAATTCCAGTTCGTCACTACCTCCACGAACGATCCGCCACTCCCTTGAAAACTTGCTTGGAATTCCGGCCCGTCAACGCGACGCTCGTGCGGCCCGACGCGATGCAGAGCGAACCCAACGAGAGCGTGAGCACGAACGCAGTGAACGCGACGCTCGTGCGGCCCGACGAGATGTAGAACGCACCCAAAGAGATCGTGACCATGAACGAAGCCAGAGACAACTACAACATACCCCCACCGGCAACAATGGGCAACCCCATGCAACCATCCGAGGCCAGGATTTTAACGCTCGCCTACGGGATCAAAATCACCAGGAGCGCCAAGAAAATGCCCATGGAGCTCGGAAAAATGTTGAACGCAACGAACCACGCCACAGCACCCGACCTCGACGACCTCCAAACCGGTCCCCTGACGAAGGGTACGCCTACGCATCAATGGACCCATTGGACTACTGCTACAACATTGAGACTGATGTTCCGCGGGGACACAATGCTGCAATGCGCAGCACAGAAGCGAGGGAATGGAAACAAGCCGAGCAAGTAGCCATCGATGCCATGACTGCAAACGGGACTTGGGAGATTCAACAAGTACCGACGTCTCAACGATCCCTCCGGTGTCATTGGGTATACGCAAAGAAAATCGACAGTGAGGGGAACGTGACGCGCTACAAGGCCCGATTGGTGGCAAATGGTTCCACGCAGGAGCAAGGCGTTGATTATTTTCAGTCGTACTCACCTGTGGTCAAGCTGGTGACGCTACGAACCGTGATCAGTTTTGCAACCGCAAACGAATACCGCATGGAGCAAGCAGAAGCTGTCGATGCATACCTGCAGAGTTTCCTTCCGGAGAACGAACGCATTATCATGGACCAACCCCCTGGACATCAACTCGGACCCATGGGCAGCAAACTCCGAATGATCCGCCCTTTGTGGGGGTTGAAACAGAGCGGCCTACATTGGAACGTCTACTGCGACGCTGGACTAAAGAAGATCGGATTTGTTCCAAGCCTCCATGATCCATGCCTCTACACTAGGACGTCAAACGGCAAGATCACCCTGCTATGCGTCTATGTGGATGACTTCTTGATCGCGGCATCTACGAAGGAAGCTGTTGTTGCGGTCCTTGACGCCATGGAAGGCGATGGTAAGATTCGCCTGAAACGACAAGGTGCATTGCAGTATCTGCTCGGCATCAAGATCAGCCAGGCTGACGGCATCACGACTCTAAACCAAGCAACTTATGCCAAGGCGGTGCTCAAGCGCTTCGGAATGGAGAACTGCTCTCGGGTTGCAACGCCAGAAGTTGTGGGCTCCGAAGACGAGTGGGACGAACCTGGGGAGCCAGCCGATGTCGACGTATTCCAGTCAATGGTGGGGAGCCTAGTCTACCTCATGTCGTGTACACGCCCTGACCTTGCCCATTCCATCCAACGCCTGTCCCGCTACCTTCATCGGCCAACAACGAAGCACATTGAAGGGGCTAAACGTGTACTCCGATACATCAAAGGCACTATGGAAGTTGGCATTGCGTATGGATTCGGCACCATGCAGCTGCATGGCTACAGCGACGCAAGTTGGGCACCCAAACCAGACCGCCGATCGATCAGCGGCCAGATATGGATCCTCAACGGGGGGCCGATCTCATGGCGTTCGATTCGACAGAAGACCATTGCCACCTCGTCATGTGAAGCCGACTATGTAGCCATGGCCGCTGCAGCCAAGGAATGCATATTCCTGTGTGGGATCTTGCTTGACTTGGGCACCAACCAGAGAACTGTCGTGTGCTATGACAACCAGGGAGCCATTGCGTTGAGCGCGAACCGAGCCGTAAACGACCGGTCAAAACACATTGACATATGCCACCACTTTGTCCGCGACCTGGTGCAAGACAAGACCATCGCGTTCGAATACATTGAGACCAAGGCTATGTTGGCCGACGCAATGACAAAGATAGCCACACGTGTTTCCTTGCAAAATCTCTTCGATGGCACTGGCATGACTTTGGTCCCTCATGGGGAGTGTTAACGGAGCCAGGAGGGCAGCTATGGTTGAGTGACCAAGACAGCCACAGGCCGTGAAACGTGGTACGATCACATGCGGTGATCGTAGCCAGATTGGTGTTGATCACGACTACACCATTACATATGTAGATATAGAGCCACTATCCGTCTCTGACACTGACATCAGACCAGGGACACGAGATGTGGCATGGGCTAGCTAGCTGGTCTAATAGCTATAATCACTTTCACATTTGCACTCCTTCGACCAAACGCCCTGACACCAAGGTCAGCCCGCGCGCGTATCAAGATATCCTGGTTAACACCACTTGCCGTTGGGTTTCTTGACACAGAACGTAGGCTATGTGCGGCGAAATACTTTCGCGGACATGTCCGGCGGCTTTTCGCGCGGCATAGAACGCGTCGATAGCTTCCACTTGCTCGCGGGGAAGCGGCCACTGCTGCGTGACACAGTACTTCGTGCCCGGCAGGAGATCGATCTCGTGTCGTACGCCTTTGTCGACAGGGAGGTGACTGGGAACTTTGTCAGGGAAGACGTCCGCAAACTCGCGGAGGAGGTCGAAATACGGGTTCGTAGGGAGGGACCACATCTGGGATTTCGCTGGCGGTGGTAGAACCGAATCGTCCGCCGTGGACGTCGAGAGGAGATCCAATTCCGCGTCAATGGATATCATAGCGATACCCCGGATCTATTGGGCACGGAGGGATGCGTTGAAACTCATATCTGGCAATGCTAGGATCTTGGAGGATGTCCGAGGCAACTCGTCCAGGTTACACGCTTCACAAACAAGCGTTTTGACGGCGATCGTCCGTGACGATGGCGGGCTAAGGACGGCGACGGTGTCGAGACTTGCGAACCAAGCTGCGTTGGGGCCAGCAAACGCGGCGAGGCGGGACAAGAGGCGGGTTCATTACTCATCGCCACGATGGCAAGGAAGGTCGGCTGGGAAAGTCGAAGGGGGGGACTTGTCGGCAACGCGCCGATGAATCCAAGGTTATTGGTTGCAAAGCCAAGTGACCTTGTGAATGGTCTTGGCTTGTCAGGCGATCCAGAGTTGGTGAGATTCCAACCACGACATACCAATATGATATCCCACCACTCATAGAGATCGATCACGAAGAAGGATTCGATGGAGTCGATCATCGAATTTGATAGCGAATCCAGGCACAACGCGGGGTTGAGACGCGATATGACCGTCAGCCATCTTCACACTGACCCGATCGGAGTTATCCGATCGAGGGACAAAACCTAATCGACCAAGGGTAGAGCGGCTAGCGCAGTTGTTAGACGCTCCACAATCGATCAGAACAGTGAGTCTGGCAGGGAAGCAAGGCATGAGAAGGGAAAAGCACAGCATTTTCTTGGGCTGGAACCCAATACGACACAGAAGGAGATCTGTGTCTGAGGTTGGGGCTATGGAGTGTGTCAACGCGCCACACAACTCCAATAGACCCAGTACATCCCCAGTAGACCGCTTCGCGCCTACTGGGAACGACCGTTTTCCGCCCCAGCGGGGATCTGGAACGAACGGGGCTGGCGGCGCGATGGACCGCACGAAAAGGAGGGTGTGTGCTGGGGACGCGGACGATCGGAATTGACAGGGCGGGGGGAACGACAAGCCCGCGACAGATGACCCACCCGACCGCAGTTGAAACATTTGTGGTCTTCAACACCATGAGCAACCGCTGACACTCCATGTCGGAGGAACCCATGCGCCTGTGGGCGAGCGTCGATGAAAACGACTCTGAGAGCGCCATTCGAACAGCGGCGTTGAACGTGGTGGGATATTCGCGGAACAGCTGAGTCCGTGCGGGGCCTTGGTTCAACCCGGCCATGAACACAGTGACGTGCATCGCTTCAGGAAGCGATTCTTCGTCGTTTATGTTCGCTTCCAAAAAGCGAAGTCGTGGATACACTCTTGGAGGGAACGCTTTTCTTGTTTGCATTCAAGAAACTTGGCGCGATAACGAAAGTCGCTATTGAGGGGCCAGGAACGTAGACGTCATTTCGTGCGTGAAGTCGTCGAGGGAGGAGAAGCCTGTCACGGCATGCCGACTCCAACTCCATGATCACCGAAGCCATCGCGTCCGGCGTGCCCACGTATCTGTGCGACTCGCACTTGACCACGCTATGTACAGTGTACCATACAGTGTCACACACTACAATGTGTGTATATATCGTTTATCCTGGACTCTGTTTATGGCTCGTCTTGAGCGTTGGTTTGGTGACCCAGTTACAATATACTAGCTGGGCCTGTTGTCGGTAGTAATGTCATCTAACGCTCGTATTTTGTGATGGACTTAGGGCAAAATTCAGAGATTTCATCGCCAAGTGTCGCCCTGGGTGGCGGACGTGGCCTTGCTCGACGTTTCCAGCAGCAGCCTACAGAAGGACACGACCCAGCAGTCAGACAGACCCTTCATGCCCGTTCGTCCCATCGCCCGAGCAACTCGCCATGGACCACCGGGGCGGTGGAGGCGTACTGTGACCAACATTCTCAAGAAAAATGAGACATGCATTCCCAATGAAGACAACAAAGAAATCAAGCAGAATGCATGCTACTTACGCGTTCACGCGCGCTGCGGCGACGTGGTGGACGTTGTCGTCCTTCATCTGACGCAGGTGCGTCATAACGTCTGCCAGCCGCGACCCTCGGGGTGCATGCTACAAACATTCATTTGCCGAGTCTCGGAATGTATGTACGGTGTGTGTGTGTACTAGTAGTGTTTACTAGTAGTAGTTACTCATAGTAGTACATTGGCAACTGTCGGTTCATTGATGCGCATGAACAGTTTGGTCGCCACTTCGTCGGCCAGCGTGGACGACACCGTGGGCAGCCCTTCGCCCTCCTGGTCACCGCCCACGCGATCTGCCATACAGTACCGGTTGGTTCTAGTAGTACTAGTAGTAGTACCTTGGTTTGCACAGCCACGTTGTCTGGTTCGACAAACAATGCAATGCTCAGGTTCTGGAGGGTGTACTCGTGGCCACAAAATACGCGCGTGGTCGGCGGCAGCGCCCCTAGCACCTGGCCCAGGTTGCGATGCATCTACACGATAACGTCACGTGCATCTCTCTCCCGAATTTCACCAGCATAACGTCACGCACCAGGGGACCGTGAGACGCTTGGAAAACGCCCAGTCTTTGGCACGACCCATCAAGTGCGATATCGCGAATGCGACTCGAGTGTCGTCATCCAGGACACTGCGCGTTCGCAGCCGTCTCAACTTGGAGGATCCAGCGGAGGAGTTTGTCCGACTCCGCTCCACCGAATTTCGTGACCTCGAGCATGATCGGCTTGAGCCGTGAGGGGCTTTATTGGTCGGAGTTATGGAGCGCGTACGTTCAGCGCTCGCCTTCACTCGGACTGCGTGCGTGTAATTATTCAAAGTTACGATCATGGGCTGCAATGGTGGACAGCTGGCTTTCAAGAGCTGCATATATGAAGTGCAGTCAGGGGGGTGACAGTATCCGTGACGGCTTGGTCGATAAGTCGACAGATGCCCTCCACTAGACGAGCTTGGTTCATGGGGGAGAGACCACCGAGAAGGATTGCGGTGTCTTGTTCCCAAACACCAGGTACATGAGGTCGAGGATTAGTTGCTTTGTGTAAATGGGGGAGGAGGAGGAAGACATAGGCCGTGGATGAACGTGTAGTGCTACCAGGTGTAAATGCGCGTACGCAGAGGAAGGCGCATTAGTTGGTAAATTGCGAAGTGAATTGGTATCGTTATAACAATCTAACGCAACGGCTAAGCTAAGCAGGACATCCATCTGGAGCTGGTAAACATAAAGGGCCGTGTGTGGTCCAAAGCAAAGGAGCGGCAGTCCTTTGCTGTTTCCATGGCACGTAGCGGCGTCGTTGGTTGCTTGTGGGTTCGGGTCTGACTTTGTCTTCAACCTGTGTGGCGGGGTACAGCCACGTGGATCCGGATCATGTATTTGCAACTGTGACACTGTAGCTGCAATCGAGTGTCCACTTCGAGGCCAGCTTTCAATGCTCATCATACTACTGTAAGCCTATCTACTCCATAGTCGAATATGACTACCATCATGTATTCTACAGGTAGTGACTCCTGCTTTGTCAAGGGTTCTTCACACTAGGGCGACATACATGTGGGCTTACTGTAATTCCATAGCACGGTCGTACACTAGAGAGTTTTCGGTAGTCCACTTTTGAGTTCACAGTCAGATAGCACAAAATAATCTATAAATCTTTAAGCCTCTAAAATCACGTTCTCCAAATTGTGTGAATCTCAACACATTTTGGAAATTCAGGCACCTCTATCTCCCAAACTTTGCTGAGGTAGATACATCGTCAATTCCGATAAACATCCGGATAATAAAACAATTGATGACCATTCCTTCACTTCGATTCCTGCCATGTCAACAATCGACAGCCCAGCCAACCCAGTCGTACAAGTCGACGACGCCCAATCCCGTCCCGACAAGTTCGACTGCTCCACGACATCCAGTTGCTCAAGCAAGTCAACTTGTCGAAGCCATGGGAAGCGGGCTACGGCAAGGTGATGGCGGCATGGGTTGAAGTCTGTCGGGAAGTGAATCGCATCCCTGGATTCAAGATCAGCAGGAGCACGCCCAAAGCACGCCCTTGTCGGGTGCCGGTGGTTCATCACTCCACTCCGGTGTGTACTGGTAGGTCCTCGACGGGAGAACTTTACCCATGTGAAGCACGGCTGTGGTAAGTCATTTCCATGTCGAGGTAGCTGCACACACAACGCATCGAACGCTGTACACATTCCCCTCCCGCGCGACCTCCTACTCTTACTGAACCCCAGGCTCTGTGTAGTGTAAACTGATTTCAGGTTAGCTAGGCGTTGATCTTATGGGTTGCGCATGCCTAGAGTTAGTAGTGATGACTGCACGACTCCTTCGGGAAAGAGAAGGTCACACCGACGCACAAGGTTGAAACACATAGCATTGTCGGTCGGTTTGACCTTTACCGGTGCGCCATTAGCGTGGCAGTCTATATTTCCAAGCCGCCGACTTACGACTGACTTGCGTAGATACATAGTTCTCATGCGCTATATCTACTCTATGTCGTTTCGCCACTCGCCGCCTGAATATTTGGCCACCACAGCCACTACTCGACAACAATTTTCTGTCATAGAGCTGAAAATGGACAATGAATTTTAGGACGTATGATTGGTTGATTTTTCTCTGTTATTAACCAATGTCAGTGAAGGCAAAAAGTCGCTGATATTTCAGCGGCTTGTGGAAAAAGCCAAAAACCGCTGACACAAAAGTCGCTCCGAATACGCCCTTAGCTCCGCCTTCATAGCAAAGGTGAAGTTACCCGCCATGCAGGGA
>NW_009798357.1:130237-131492 GCF_000520075.1 Aphanomyces astaci | reverse complement strand
AAGCGGGCTACGGCAAGGTGATGGCGGCATGGGTTGAAGTCTGTCGGGAAGTGAATCGCATCCCTGGATTCAAGATCAGCAGGAGCACGCCCAAAGCACGCCCTTGTCGGGTGCCGGTGGTTCATCACTCCACTCCGGTGTGTACTGGTAGGTCCTCGACGGGAGAACTTTACCCATGTGAAGCACGGCTGTGGTAAGTCATTTCCATGTCGAGGTAGCTGCACACACAACGCATCGAACGCTGTACACATTCCCCTCCCGCGCGACCTCCTACTCTTACTGAACCCCAGGCTCTGTGTAGTGTAAACTGATTTCAGGTTAGCTAGGCGTTGATCTTATGGGTTGCGCATGCCTAGAGTTAGTAGTGATGACTGCACGACTCCTTCGGGAAAGAGAAGGTCACACCGACGCACAAGGTTGAAACACATAGCATTGTCGGTCGGTTTGACCTTTACCGGTGCGCCATTAGCGTGGCAGTCTATATTTCCAAGCCGCCGACTTACGACTGACTTGCGTAGATACATAGTTCTCATGCGCTATATCTACTCTATGTCGTTTCGCCACTCGCCGCCTGAATATTTGGCCACCACAGCCACTACTCGACAACAATTTTCTGTCATAGAGCTGAAAATGGACAATGAATTTTAGGACGTATGATTGGTTGATTTTTCTCTGTTATTAACCAATGTCAGTGAAGGCAAAAAGTCGCTGATATTTCAGCGGCTTGTGGAAAAAGCCAAAAACCGCTGACACAAAAGTCGCTCCGAATACGCCCTTAGCTCCGCCTTCATAGCAAAGGTGAAGTTACCCGCCATGCAGGGATATGCAGTTTGCCACGGAGTCCACGCGTCTGCTGTCGCAGCGGCGTGTCCAGCCACCGAGCATAATATTATTCTTCAAATGTAGACTTGATAATTGTATGTTGTTATTATCATACTGTTTGCTTACAAACAACAAGTATAGATTTAATACTTATTTTTTATTTGTTGATTCGGTGTGTTCCTTCCTGATTAATTCTGAGGAATGATCAGAAACTTATTATGGAACTTCAAGAATCTCCGTTGGGAGTGATTAATTGTAAACTGGGACGGAGGTAGTCCAGCATTGCGAGGTTCTTAATCGAACGAACACATATGGGTTGCATGCTGCGACAACACCTTACCTTACCAATGGTACATGAATAGACTCAGAGCTCGACTACAGTGCTTTGCGGAGAAATTCGGTCAGTACAACGCAACTCTGCATGTGTATTTGA
>NW_009798357.1:86986-99549 GCF_000520075.1 Aphanomyces astaci | reverse complement strand
CTTTCCAAAAGGCCACGTTGGCTATCTGGCCGTTCCACGAGTACGTTGTTCTTGGAGCGATCACCTCGTTCGTCCATTCGCGACTCAAAAGGTCGTCTGGGAAGGTCACTGACACGAAAGGGTACGGTTTGTTACGCCATGGGCACCCCGCGTCGATGAAGTTCCTCGATACAGTCGCCCAAGCCGGTACCAAACTTCGTTCCCTGTCTTTCCCGAGTGCGGGATCGGCGGAACTTCGGGCCAGAATCGAACCGATCGATTCACCCAGTAGTCCATCACGATGGCGCTCCACCCTGGGTCGCCCGCTAGGATCTTCTTTGGCGTTGGCGGGTTGAGTGACAAGACTGGCCAAGCCGGGTGCGGGAAGCACAGGAAGTGGACAAGGGTGTCGTCGTAGTCGGTGTTGTTGATCAAGAGCTGCAACTCGACATGGAGGTTAAAGACCTGATGGAACAGGGGTTCCAGATGGTTGGCGTTGCCGAACGGGGCGTAAGTCCGCTCCCAGAGTTGTTGCCCGTACCGGTCCCAAAAGGTGGCCACGCTTGTGTTAAACCGACGCACGTGTTGCCCCTCTGGGCCGTCTCGGTCTGGGAGAATTGATCCGACCCGCCGATAACGTTCCCAGAGCTTCGTCGCTCGTACCTCCTCGTAAACGTCCAACATCTCTTGCGTGAAGCCGGGTACGGACTGTACTGAGGGATGCTGACTGAGGGAGGTTCTCGGGTTCTTTGAAATACGCTTGAACTCGTTGCCCGAAGGCTTAAGTTTCGGAGATACGGGGGTGGATTTTGCTCTCTTCGAGGGGCGTCCGTCGTCGCCGGCGCCGCTTGAAGACACTTCCCGTTCGGCCGCACTTTTCCCGTTCGGGCGTGATGGCTGCGGTGTCAAGGGCCGTGACTGCGCCGGCGCCTATGGCTCGTCCTTCAATCTCGTTGGTACTTGGCAATGCCTGATACTTGATTAGTACGTAAACGGGTGCAGAAGCCTTGGCGGTGAACGGAGGAATTTTGACGATGTCATTCGTTTGGGGTGCAGTCGGGGCTCCTGTCGAAATGTGGATGCCGTTCGCGGCATAGAGGCGTTACATCACTGTGATTGGCACTCTACCCTCCCTCAACAGGACGCTGTACGCTTCACACAAGACGGTCACGCTCTTGGGGTTCACCATGGCACATGTCTTTCCCAGCCAGTTCCAGAACCGGTGTACGGATCGGATGCGAAGTTGTTGGTCTCGGTTGGCTACGTCGTTGGACCATCTCTTCAGGAGTTCTTGGACGCGCGACTCCAATAACTCGTGACTGGCCTTGTTTTCGTTGTATACACGATGGTAGTCCGCTAGCTGTGTGCGTTGATGTGCATTCGTCTCTCGCAAGCGGGCCAGTTCCGTCTCCATTTCCGTGCGTTGCTGTTGCCAGTCCTCCGATCCCGTCTGTCCGTCGCCGGTCGGCGGCTGCCGGGTTAAGTGGTCGACCTCCATGTTCAGGTTGGCCGCGGTCGTCAAGAGTGCCTGGGCCAGATTGCCGATGTTGGTCAGGTGTAGGTCGCGGTTGGGAATCGTCATATCTGGGCGAAGAATGGGTGTAGCGTGAGAGTGACGCTTGAGCGGCCTGTCGGTTCTCTCGCCAACGGTTTGATGTGGTCAAATCAGGAGATTTGAGCGAAGTCCGGAAGAATGTGACGAAAAGGTGCATGTTGACGACGTTTATCAGTCGGGTAGTGAACAGGATATCCGGATACGGGGCAGGCTGACTGTCGTCTTTGCCTGATCGTAGAAGTAGCAACCTAACAATAGTTTTCGCTCTAAACACCCCACGTGTTTGCCGTTGTTCCAGCACGCCTCTCGACTACCCCATCGAGATCTGTGTTGAGACCGCGTCGTTTCCCAAGCTAGAACCCTTTGGACTTGTTACGTTTTACGTGACAGGTGCCATTACGGGCAAATTTTACTGGCCTCGTTTTGGTTTCGCACCGCAGTCAGTAAAACAACTTACACTTGCTTCGTGGTGGATCGACTCTCCAGTGCATGCAGAGACCATCACATGTTGTATAGTATTGGAAATTTTACCGTTGTTCTCATGCATATTGATATTACGCTGTAAAGTTGAAATCACTTAACGGCACTTAATGGCCTCGGCCGCGTACTAGCTGCGCTAGCAGCTAGCGGACTTAACTGCTTGAAAAACCTGCTTGTGTCGGCTCCGGGGGGACGGGATGCTTAAACCCCTGGAGGTGGGTCCGGGGGGTGTCACGGTGGCCGGAGGGTCGGGTCGGCGTAGCCTATGGGAGGGGGGATCGCAGGGAGTAATAAGGAGAGTGTGCGGGAGTAATAAGGAGAGTCTGCGGGAGTGCCATCGGAGCGTCTTGGCTGTGAGGTGGGCTCTGCGGGCGCGTATACGTCGGTCGTGGCCCATGGGGGCGGCATCGTGGTATCAGCGTTTGAGCCGGATGTTGTTGTTAACCTCAGTGAGGAGGGGTAGTTCCCCTGTGGTGCGGATGTGTTCCACGTTAGTAATGCATGTGGATTGCCAGTGTTGGCGGAGTGTAGCCCAGTGTGCGGAGAACCATGCTTTTTGGAAGTGCGGTGCGTGTAGGTGCGTGATGGTAGATGCCCAGTCGCGTGTGGATGTCGTCGTGGTGGGGAATTCTTTCCAGCCAGAGGAAGCAAGGTATATGGTGGGGTACGTAGCCTCGAGGTAGATGCGTGTGTCATGTGCGTATTGGTCGAAAGCTGGGATGTTGAGCTGGGCCCAGTGGAGGTGGGAGCCGTGAGGATCTTGGAGTTGGTGGTGCTGGCGTCCGCTGGTGTGGTGCTAAGTATGGTGGGTGGGGGGCGATGGAGCCAGTGGGTAGCATCTAGGGGTCTGAGTGCCTCAGTCCAGTGGTGTTAGGCGGGAGTGAGGAGGTCCGGGGTAGTGCCGGTGGTGAGGAAACCGATGTGGATGGGGACGGGGTTGCTAGTGGTGAGCTTATGGAGGAGGGGTTGTGTAGGGTAATCTGGCCCGTGGGTATGGTGAGGAGCCATGTGATCGGGAGGCCGTTTGCCTGGGTATGGCCCGGGGGGCCTTCTGGAACAACGAATCAGTATGCGGTCTGCATGTGGCTGGTGATGGCTGTCCGTATTTCAGTGGATAGTTGTCGCCACCTGGTGGTGGAGAAGGGGTGGTGTGTCGCATCGATCCACCAGTGGTGGTATGTAGGGGGCCGGGGGATGGTACAATGAGGGGAGGCGCCGAGCGGGCCTTGGAATGTAGCGCCATTGGGGCCACCCATCCACTGACTGAACCAGAAGTCACGGGGTGCCAGGAGGGGTACGCAGCGAAGGGTTGTGTGGTAGAGCCATCGGGGTAGGAGGCCGCCCGGCGTACGGCATGGTGTAGACTCCCAGTGTAGTTGGGTGGCAGCTAGTGCGAGCGTCGTCGGTCGGGGGGTCCGAGGAGACGGTGCATGTGGAGGGCGAGTACACAGCGTTTTGGGGAGATAGGAAGCATGGAGTGTCCCGAGTTGGGGGAGGGTTTTCGACTGCGTGTATGTCATTGGGGACGTGTCAAGCCAGTGAAGGTACTCGCGCTAGCAGTGCAGTGGCCAGGGAGGTAGATATCTTGGTCTGGGAGCCATGCTGTGAGTATGACGGCTTGTGTGGCGAGGATGAGATCTTGCGTGAGTGAAGTCGTTGCGTGAGTCCAAAGCGGTGTTCCTGCGTGTCGAGGGAGGCCGGGGATGTACGGCAGTGGGGGTCCCACCGTGGTTGAATGCGGTGTTGCGTACGTTAGTGTGGAGGGTGTAGCAGATAGCCCGCCAGTAGAAGAAGAGGGCGGGGAGGTCCCATTTGCATAAGTCTCCGGTGTTGAGGCGGAGGGGCTGGATGGCGCGTCGGGCGTCCGGTTTACTGGACTGTGCTGCGTGCCAGTCATGCCGACTGTAGATGGCGCCAAGCCAGGGGGCAGTTGCACCTGTGACAGGTAGGTCCTGGTGGTCTCGGAGTTCCCAGGAGTCGGGAATGATGTGGTGGGCATAGTCGGTGTGTGGGAGTAATTGGTGTGCTAGTGTGGCCAGCGAGTCGGCTTCCGCAAGCAGGGCTTGTTTAGCACGTAGGACTGGGTCCGTAATGCTTGTGCTGTCTTGATGGGCGCGGATCCAGTCGCCAGTAAACGTGCCCACTGGGTTGAGTAGGGCCATGAGCGAGCGGAGTTCCACTCGGTAAATATTGCTGTAGCGGGGATGGCCCCCACGGTGTTTGAGGGACCTGGCCAGGATAACAATACCTATGGCCGTGGGGTTGTCGCAGATTTAGAGCGCTGTATCCCCAGAGTGGTGCAAACCTTCCAGGAGGCTGTGGACTTCGCAGCGTGTGGGGGGTGATGTGGTCTGGGTGTATCCGAATATACCCAGTAAGGGTAGTGCCGTCTCTGCCCAGGTAGCTCCATGTACCGTGAGCTGACGGTTTTCCTTGGTTTATGACGCTGCCATCACCGACGGAGTGTGTACGTGCGGCACGAAGGGGGAGGGTGTGGAGGCCGTACGTAGGGGTGGAGTGGCGTAAGGACCA
The DNA here is from genome assembly GCF_000520075.1 of Aphanomyces astaci. Classification (NCBI taxonomy): domain Eukaryota; phylum Oomycota; class Saprolegniomycetes; order Saprolegniales; family Verrucalvaceae; genus Aphanomyces; species Aphanomyces astaci. The sequence goes on along the minus strand of NW_009798357.1, from coordinate 95,003 downwards.
CCTGGCAATATGGCATGCAGGCAGGATGGTGCCATTGCCCACAGTCCATACAGACAGTAGTGTCCGCGATTCGGTGGCAGGCAGAACAGGCAGGTGTGGCGTGTGGGGGAGTGTGGTGTGCGGGTGGGAGCTGGGCCTGGTCTGTTCTGTGCATAGCGGTAGAGGCAATAAGGGCGCGGTTGTTGTTGCCGCGGTGTGTGTGGTGCGTGCCCGGAATTGTCCACGTCGTGTCTGTCCATGGGATGAACTTGTGGCGTTGGGTGCTGCTGGTGCGGAGGAGGTCGCCAGTGAGAATCGCGCACCCTGCGATGGGGACTAGGCGGAGTCGACTACGGGCTTCCCGTGGTGTGGGTGAGTACCAAATGTCCGTTCCCCTTCGGAGCTCATGCCAGAAGGTGACTGCGATTTCTGGGCCGGCGGGAGTATGTCGAGTTTGGAGACTGGTACGTCGGCCGATGCGGTAGCTGAATGTGTCGGGTCGGCCGTCCTGATGTGTAAGGTGGTGGGGGACGACAAGCATAGCATGGAGTGGTACATGGATGGCTTCGAAGCCGCGGGAGGGTGTGAAGAACGTGCGACCTAGGGGTTGATCCAGGTAGGGAAGATGGGGCCGTGGTAGAGTCGGCAGAGGGGGGAGAGGTAGTGGCTGGCCGGAATGTTGAGAACCCCACTGGATAGTCTGTTGCCTGAATAGAGGGGGTTGTGTGGTGTGACTGTGGGGATGGCATCCCAGATGGGGGAAAAGCGTTTGAGTGTTGCGCGGTTCCAGCCGTATTTGGTGCAGAATGATGGAAGGCTGAGCAGCATCGTGCCCTTTTCATTGGTGAAATCACCGACCCACCGGACTTTGTTGGCGTGGGAGTGGTTGATGGAGATGAGAGTAGTGCTGAGAGCTGGGATGAGGTGAGCCAAGATAGGGCGGTCGTTGGGACGTTGGGGACGGCTAGTGGGTGGTTGGTGCCATTGGGTGGTGATGGTGAGGGCAGGGGTGGAGGTAGCGAGGTCGCGGAGGAGTGTACCAATAAACGTAGTGTCGGAGGCAGGTGGGGGGATACGGAATGCGAGTGGGTGGTCCGTGAGGCCACTCTCGGTTTGGTAGGACTGAAGGGATTCCATGAGGATGTCGTGGGCGGGTGAGCCACCTCGTTGGCAACCCGGAGGAATTGGTACAGCCTTTGGCTGTGGCTGAAGCTTCGCAGTGGACGAGGCCCAAGCCATCGGTGTGGTCGTAGAACCAGGAGTTAGGATGGTCGTGTGGCAAGCGGAGGACGCGGCGTGCCGTTTTACGGAAAAGAATGTCGAGGGCCGGGGCGATACTGATGGCGTCGCTGATGGCCGTGCGGTACATGACACTTGGGATCCAGACGGCATTAATGATGTATTGGAGCTCCTTTTTTCAAAGCCCCCGTGGGGCAATAGCCGCAGCTTGGGTGTTGAGTTTGAGCCAGACTGCATGAGTGGTCTCCTCCCATTGGTTGTGGGTGCCTTGATGTATGCCCAGGTGCCGGAAGCCCTCGGAGGGCGCCACAACTCGGATGGGTTGGGGGTTTCCCGAGCCCATCGTTGAGGGCGACAGCAGGGTAAGCATGTGGGGGAGGTAGAAGAGGAAGGATTTGTCGGCTCCAAACACTCCTCCCGATGCTGATTGGCTTGTGAATTGGTTAGATATCCTAGCTCGGTCTTGGATGCCTGAGTAGGAGGAGGATATGTCAAGCGCGTCGTCGACGAAGAGGAGGCTGGAGATGGTGCGTGTTCGTGTTCCCTGTGGGTGTTGGCTGTGCGAGATTTGGACGAGGTCAGTGCCGACCTGTTGCTGTCGGATGAGGACATCCATGTAGTAGCCAATGTGCATGACCGCCAGTATGGATCCCTGGCCGAGGCCGAATTCACGGATACCACCGTCTAGCCATACAAAAGCCGTGCGGATGTCGATCTGTCTGGCTCCTAGAAAATGGGCCATGAGCTGGCGGGGAAGGGAGGGGACTCCGAGTTTGCGGTATATGTACTCCATGACCCAACCAGGGATGCGATCAAAGCACTTTAAGCAATCCTTGGAGATAAGGAAGAGCTCTCCTTGCCGTCTTTCGGCACGTTCGATGAGGAGGGAGGTAAGCACGGCAGCGTCCTGGACAGTTCGATCCCGCTGAAAACCATGTTGCAGCTCTTCATTGGGGATGCAGGGGCGTATACCTGCTGGGCCTTCGTCCCGGTCAGAGCTATAGCGGGGGGGGGCATTGGGCGGACGGATTACTACACTCTGGATGGAAATAGGTGGGGTGGGTGCGCCGAGTGCTGAGCGGAGGAATTTACGGGTTTGGCGGCCTTGGAACCATGCGGTCCGTTGTTGCACTCGGGTTTGCCGGATGCAGGTGTTACGCCAGTCACGCCGTTTGTGGCATTCTTTTGTCCAGCGTGCAATGTCTTGACGTAGCCAGCGGTCCCAGTTTTGGGTGGTGTCGTGTCCGGTGGGCATGTCCGACCACCAAGTACCGACCGCTATAGCTCCTGAGCGGTGCCAGCATGTTGGTGGGAGAAGGTTTGGATTGCGGATCCATTTGGGCCATTCCACCATGTGGACCAGTCGGTGGTATTCATCCCCGGTGGGGGTAACGGCTTCATGTATACGGAGCAGGTGGCGAAGCTGCGCGGTGCACCTGTTGGTGCGTTGTATTGCCACTGCCCGGTTTAGGGCCTTCCTAGTTTGGCTGGATTCCCCCCATTTCAGCTTGGCGCTGGTGTAGAGGATGTCATAGAGGTTTTGTACCGCCCCTTCAAGCCAGTCGGTAGTTTCTTGCGGGGACCACATTGTGGCTGCACGTGGGAGGGGTGCCGTAATCAGGGGTGGGAGGCGGCCCTCGAGGAGGAGTTGAGAGGTGTGATCGCCAAACGTGGAGATGTCCCCTTTCGTGAGGTAGCGTGTGTTGACGACTCAAATGGGTTTGACACCCGAGAGTCGTGAGGGCGTGTGATCACCTGGGCAGAGGGCGAGGGCTAGAAAGGGGGTGCCGGCATGGTCACTGGAGTGGATGGTATGGAGCCATATGCCGCTGGCACTGAGTTTGTGGGCGGATCGTGCAGAGATGTAGATGTCATCCAGGGTGACAGCAGTGTTGTTGCGGGCGTAGGTGTGACGTTGTCGGTTGGGGTGCCTGTAGCGGAAGGTGGAGAGTAGCCCAATACTCTGCATCCACTGCTGGAAGGCTGTACCGATGTTCAGACTGGGGCCTGAGCGGGGTTGTGGGGCAGATCGGTCGAGGGGGTTGGTGCCATAGGTGTTGAAGTCCCCCTCCATGATTACATAGTGGTGTTGTCCAGGGATTTGTGTGGTGGCCTGGGTGAGCCATTGCCATTCCTGTTCGGTTGTATCGCGGTGAGCTGCGGGAGAGTCTTGACAATATGTACCAATGAGGGTTAAGAGGGAGCCTTTTCCAAGGCGGATACAGATGGATATACTGCGCCCCGACGGGGAGTAGGTTGTACGCCGGGTATCGATGCGTGAGTGCCAACGTTGGATGTCATATAAAATGAAGTGTGGAGTGGGGGAGCCACTGGGTGTGGAAGTCCAGAGTTGAGTGGCCTTGTGGACGGGAAGGTCGGAGTCAGCGATGATGAGGAAGTCCAGTGCGCTAGCGCGGAACCAGGTGGCCAATTCATCTCCCAGTTTACCATACGTGTTTTTATTGATGTTGGTGGATGCAATACGCAGGCTATCTAGCAGGAGCCCCGGTGGAGGCGGATGGCCTGGGTCTCCAATGTACGCTTCGTCCTTGAGGGATTCACGCCGGAGGATGTTGTAAAGTTGGAGTCTGGCAGTGTCCGCGTCGGGTGGGGGGAGGGGAAGGCGGTGGATCCGCCATGCGCGTCGGCGTCGGCGTTGCCGCGGGGGATTGATGTCGATGGTACTCGGCGGGAGAGGATTTTGTAGTGCTTCCGCAATGCGGGCATCTAGGAGCTCAGAGTTGTTGGAGTCATCCGAAGAGTACGGATCGTGTAGGTGGCTGAAGGCGGGGGCGGGGTGGGACGGTGTAGTGATGGATGGTGGTAGGGGTGATGGCGGTGATGGAGAGAGGGTGGTAGCGGCCAGGGGGGGTAGCAGGAGATCCAGAGCAGAAGGCTGAGGAGCCACCACGATCCAGACCAGAGGCGTTGCCGAGGTGTCGTTGGTCGGACTCAACACCCCGGGGTTAGTTTGACGCCACCTGATCCTCTGGCTCAGTGCCGATGGTGTCGTCTGGTTCTTGTCCTCGGGCCGGTAGTGCATCCTCCTCAGTGCCCGGGAGGGTCACAATGGAGTCAGTGACGGGTGGCATGGGCATGTTAGGTGGGGGGGTGGCGGATGGGGGCCCGAGCCCTGCCAGGGCTGACATTTGAGATGATACGGACTGCATTGCCTGTAGTAGTATGTGGACGCTGGATTCGAGGTATGGGAGACGTGCAGCTAAGGCAGCCTATTGGGACTCGTGTTGTGTGACCGCGGTGTTCGGGCGGACGTGTGCCTCCGTGCGTAAGCAGTTGTCCTCGGCGTGCAGAAGTTCCGCGGCTTCGCGTCGGCGTCGTTCCTCTAGGAGGCGCGCATCCAGAGAGGAGAATGCAGCACTGGAGGCGGAGACAAGTGCAGCCAGGGCTTCTTTGTCAGCGCGGAGGGACTCAACCTCCTGTCGGAGTGGGGTCGTGGCCGATACTATGCGTTGGTCCACGTACGTGGAGAGCTCACGCTGGAGGTATAGATTGAGGCCCGTGGTGTGTCCTGGGACCTGGTGCGGGTGGCGCTGAAGTGGGAGTTGCCTGGGTTTGGTGTTGGTTTTGGTGGCCTTCCGCGGCGGAGTGTTGGGGGGCGGAATGTGTGTGGTGTCCCGCGTGGCGGTGGCGACTTGTACTGCGCGTGCCTGTGTCGGTGCTACGTATGTCCCTGCGAGTGGTGGATGTGTGTTGGGAGTTGCTGCGGGCGCGATCCCGTGGGTCCAGATAGGTGAAGCGGTCACAGTGTCGACCCTGGTGGCCGTGTCGGCCACAGTCCCGGCACTGTATCGGCGCAGCAGACAGGCAGGGGCGACCGGTGAGGATGTGGAGGTGGATAGCAATGTCACGGATATATAGGCGGGTCTCGCCATGTGGGCCAGAGGTGGACCAGAGAAAGGCTATGGGTGCTGGAGTGCTAAAAGTGAGGGTGGCATAGTCGTCCCCTGTGATATCGACGTCTGGGTGGGGAGGTGGGAGCCGCGAAGCGCAGCGAGGATGTCGTCAGTAGTGGTAAGTGGTGGGAGACGGCCAATGTGGACTTTGGTATCCACAAGTGTGGCGGCACTGGTGGCCTGTGGGTGGAAAAAGGTGGATGTGGGGTTGTCCCAGCAGAGGTCGCGTAAGGGAGTGAGCTTCATGGAAGGGGACCAGGTCCAGTCGGTCCCAACCGACTGGCCATATGTCGGCGGAAGTTGGCGTATACAGTTTCTGCCATGCTCTGGCTGGGAAAGACGAGGCGGAAGCGGTATTGGCCTTCTGAGGGTCAGTTAACACAGCCGATGGCAGCCCAGTGGTCGCGTGGGCCATGTGTTCCGGACATCCTGGTATGGCTTTGGACGATGGCGTCAGTTGCCCCAAGGGCGCGGAGGGCGCACATGAGGTCACCATGAGAGGTTTTGGATGGATTGCGGTATTTGAGCTGGTGGAAGGCGAGGCCGTTGTCGAGTACACCAGCATATTGGTAGATCATAACTACTGAGATGTCTCGGAGAAAAAGATACCCACGTCGTGGTGCTGCCCAGGCCTGGATGGTGCGTTGGAGGAGGTCCCCGAGGAGCAAGGTAAGGCCGAAGCGTTCCTGACAGATATCCTCTATCTCGCGTCGGTAGTTGAGGATGCTGGTCGTTTGGAGGCTGGAGTGACGGATTGATGGAGAACTGGATACGGACTTTGGCATCGGCGAAGTGTCACTCTACTTCGGCAATGTCGTCTGCGGTGAAGCCTTGGAAGGGGTGTGCCTCCCGCTCCCAGTAACGTTGCATGGTGGGATACAGGATTGGCTGTCCTTCGTCGTGCAGGTTCCGGATGCCCGGAAACTGGAGGGCTGTGTTGGCGTCATACTCCTCCTGGTCGTCGTCCCTTATAGTAGTGTCGGCTACTCCCTGCTCATTCTGCCCAGGTTCATAGGAGCTTGGTTGGTAGTGCGGAGTGGGCAGATTACGCATATCGTGGTGTCGCTTTGTCGGCGGGAGGTGGACGGAGGGGTGTGAAAAGTCCAGGTCGGGTTCGATGTCGGAGTGGTGGCGTTTGACTGGTGGTGGTCGGGTTGGGTGAGAGGGAGAGCCAGTGTGGGGGATGGGATGGGTGTGTGCCGGGTCAGGTGGTGTTGGGGCCGGGGATGTAGGCATGTCCTCAAAGGTTGGATGGGTGGTGCTCTGTGTCGGGTTGGACTCCGGATGCTGCATTTTTTGGGATGTTGGGCGTAGTGTGCCCAGTGCGCATGTGTCAGTTGGCGTGGTTGGGCGTTCCGGTCCAACTGGGGGAGATGGCGGTGATGTGGCGGGGTTATGGAGTGGGATGTCCCGATGGGTGGGGACTAGGGAGCCTAGTAGTGTGTATTTGACTGGGGTTGAGGTAGTCAGCATGGGCAGGGTATGTGGTGGTCCAGAGCGTGACACGGGGGGGCGTCATGGTTGGTGGTGGTGTAGCTGGGGCGGGACATGGGGGGGCAGGTGCTGATGCAAGGGTGGTCGAGGGCTGCACATCGGACGGAGCAGGGCGTGGGGATGAGAGCTGCGTGTGGGAGTAGGGGGTGTACTCATGTGGTGGTGCGTGATTTGCAGGGGAATTGGTTTGCTTGGAGGAGGAGGCAGTGGCCGCATGTTGGAATGGCAGGAATGGTTGCCTGTGAAGGCCCATGGCAGTGTGTAATGCGTGCTGATATGGGTGTAGTGATGTGTGAAGTGGAAATGGGGAGGGTGATGGGATGGGGCGCCAGGGCGGTTGGAGGGGATCGACGCCATATGCCCGGTAGGGAGCTCTGTGTAGAGGAACCTTTGGCCGACTTCGAGGGCTGAAGAGGAGTAGGAATCGTAGCGGGTGGCATAGTTGGACGAGGCTGGAGTGATGGAGCTTGACCTGGGTGGTTGGCGGTGTTTGTCTTGCGTGTCTGTCTAGCTTGGATAGGTCTGTCATCCTCGGAGAGGCCATCTGGGGCGGAGCTGGGCGTGCCGGGCCAGGTGGGGCGTGGATTCTTGTGGGTTTGTGAGTGTGGTGCGGTCGAGAAGGGGACCGCGGGTTCCTGGTGCGGTCGTGACGAACAAGGAACGTGTCTGCAGCACGCTTCGATCGAAGTTGGCGTGCGGTGAGGGGCAGGTCAACGGAACTGTCGGTGGTGTCAGAAGCTGAGTCGTTTTCGGAGGAGGATGGGTGATGTTGGCGGATGATGCCTGTTGCCGGCACCCGGATGGAAGTGGAGACGCCATTGCGGTGAACGATGACGGTGGCCATAGTAGTTGGCATGGTCAAGGTGTTCGACAGTGTCAGAGGTATGGTCGGGTGCTTGCCAGGGTCTGGCGGAAGCGAGGCCATGGACGTTGTTGTAGCTTGTTGGTGTGCTCGGGGCTCCAAACTGTGGGTTACTAGTACCAGGTATATTAGGTAATTTGTTTTGTTGTTCTCATGCAGCAATCAGCTTGTCATTCACAATACCGCTGTGCGTATGCGGGAGTACAGTTGTAGGTTGCAACAATTCGGCGTAGAAACGACTTGTAGTTTGATCATTCCCGACGATTGCATCGAGCGAGGCCATGCGTGACACAGCTGCACCGCAGCAGACCAATTCCCCGACTGAGTGGGTGACACACCCACTCAATGGTCAAATGCCCACTCACTCAGGGAATTTGGTACTATTGACCTAAAACGTCCCTGAGTAAGTGGGTGGGACTTATTGCTTGCTACAATAAGTACATCCTATCGTTAAACAGCCTTACGAAGGCATACTACATACAGTACTGTACAGCTCTGATGTATCCCAGGTAAATATAAATAAATACTA
>NW_009798357.1:84004-86594 GCF_000520075.1 Aphanomyces astaci | reverse complement strand
TCCCAGGTAAATATAAATAAATACTATATTCGGCTTCAAATGTACTACCGGTAGTATATATAATAAATACTTCGAAGTACTACGTATTGTGCTTTGCACTTGTTTTGGCGTCGGTTTTACGTGGCTAAAAGAGTGGTACTTCTGCTGTAACTGTGTTACAAAGTTGAATAAATACCTGGTGTTTTAGCTAATTCACTGGAGTTTTATAAATGCCAAATAACTCTGAGCAATAATAATCACATGTGATGCTGAAGTGACCAAAACACCTTGGCTATTAATTCCATCGCGTAGTACACGCTACCTGCTTGTACTATGCGATGGAAGAAGAAGATGACGTGGTTTTCTACGATGTGGCACCATACGTACATCGCTGTACGGTAGAACTCCAGCGCTTGTCCTCGCTGTGTGACATTTGTAGTATCAAAAGTTGTTTATGCTGACCAGTGAATTGTGCAATTTGGTCCCTAGAATAGTAGATATAACTCCGATTTGCACTTTTCAAATGTGCAAAAACGAGGGAGTTGCATAAATGACCTCCCTATAATTACATTCTGTAACGAAACGTAATCGTAAATCACGGTACGGATTATCTGAAACACTGGGGTCGATGTAACAAACACCCAGGTTTATGGTGTGAATAGCCAAAACGAGTGAAAAGCACAATAGTACCAAATGAGAAATATAGCTCGAAAATGACTAGGGTTAAATTAAACAATTCTAATTGGGCAAAAAGATCCATTTCCTTGTTCAAAATATCATCTTATAGCGTTTAACGCATTCTTCGAAGTAGGTTTTATTCATGAGCGTTGCTCTTTTGATCGCCAGGCTTCAAACGTATTTTTTCTCCACGGGTTTACACATGCAGAGAATATTTGAATCTGATTGATGTGTAAATCACGAACGCCTCTCCGTATTGTCGATTTTCTTCAAATTTCCCAATTTTGCATGGTCCGTTCAATCGAGCACAAATAGAGCCGAGACATCTGATTGGCCATTATCCACTTCGCCCTTTCCAGTAGAAACTCGAAAATAGATTGTAGCCAATCAGCGACAAGTAATTTCGGATTGACCAATGAGAGGATTGGTGCTCGATTCGCTCGTCGAGATTCGATTGAACGGGGTCCGGAAATTCATACCAAATCTCCAATATATAAGCAGTTTTACACAGCGAGGACAAGCGCTGGAGTTCTACCGTACAGCGATGTACGTATGGTGCCACATCGTAGAAAACCACGTCATCTTCTTCTTCCATCGCATAGTACAAGCAGGTAGCGTGTACTACGCGATGGAATTAATAGCCAAGGTGTTTTGGTCACTTCAGCATCACATGTGATTATTATTGCTCAGAGTTATTTGGCATTTATAAAACTCCAGTGAATTAGCTAAAACACCAGGTATTTATTCAACTTTGTAACACAGTTACAGCAGAAGTACCACTCTTTTAGCCACGTAAAAACGACGCCAAAACAAGTGCTGGCTAGTGGTCAGTGTGTTGGGTTCGTAACCCTGAGGTCCTGGGATCAATACCTTTTGGAGTCTTTCTTTTTTCCCTGAACCGCTAGTGAATTGTTACTTCGACTTACATCACTGGCAATGACCAAGCCTTACAGCAGGCCCCGAGCGCCCGGGAGGCCGTCTGCGTGCGGATATAAACCTCTCATTTCACCGAATGATCTATCTATTCCTCCTGTCGGGAAAAGCGGCAGGTAGGCCGTAAGGCCGTGCCGCTCCCAGACAAGGCTTGTTCAACGACGAAGTACGTTTACTTGGTGTTGGTATGTGAAGTGGTTTCCTGGTCTTACTGGCACGCCTGTATTATGCTGAACTCATTTAGGCTCAATTAGGTCAGTATTTCCGGTTACTGTTCGGATAAGCCCATGAGGCAGAGCCTGATGAGGCAATTTGTCACATCCCGTATTATTCTGTATTTATATTACGATTTGTATTGACCGTGCTGGATCCAAACAGACCCCTAATATTAATAGTACTTGTATATGGTAGTATTGTGAAGTCGATTCGAAATTGGAGTGGGGTGCATAATCGAATGATCAGCACCAAATGGCAGACAACCGATCGACCGATCAAAACCCAGAACACGAATCAAGTGGTCAATCAAATCCACTCTTGCACCATTTCAACATTGAATTAGTGTGTGAATGAAATTAGTGTGACACTAGACGATTTTTACAACGATCGACGGATTTGGCGAATCAGCCCAAACGTCCAAATTTTGCGTGAAAGGACGTATTGTGCTTTTCACATATTTTGGCTAATCTGGGTATAAATACCCTCTTTTAACCAGTGGGTGACGAAGTTTTAGATTAATTCAACTTAGTTTTAGCTAATCGGAAGTACCTTTGATTGGATGAGCAAAAGCTGTTCCTGCAGCATATGTTGCTAACCTGAAGCGTTTGCCCATTTCATTTCGGCAAACGCGGGGGTTTACAGAGTGGATTACCTAATACACGCGAGTGTGATTCTAAAGGTTGATGTTGAGTGCTTCTTGCTCGACTTTTCGTGCCAACGAGTTGCTAACAAGCTGGCTGCAAAGCTCGTGTGAGCTGGTGCACTGCGAGCTTACCCCAGTAGG
>NW_009798357.1:55997-57531 GCF_000520075.1 Aphanomyces astaci | reverse complement strand
TCTGAGTCATTCGATCTCGTCTCCCACTTAGGAGAGACTGCAAAAACATGTGTGTGTAATGAAAACATTGTCCTCGTGTTTACGGATGCTGTTTGCAATTGTGGTCGAGGCCTTCTAGGAACTGTGGCGGGGGTTGGAATATGACGGTGACTGAAGCATGTAAGCCTGTCAGTGCCTCGAAGCAAGCGATCCCCCTTGAATCATTCACATTATGACGACATGAGGTCATTGAGGGGATGGTGCTGATCCGTAGGGGATGAACTATGACTTCGAACGCTACAATTCCGTGAAATCCCATTCCTTTAAAATTTCTATCATCAGGATGCAGTAGGGCGTCATGATGTAGGGCGTCGTCAGACTAAGCCCCCGCCCATGCAACTACTTTTGTACTGTATCGACGCTATGGGAGGGGGCAGGTACCCTGGAAATCATAGAACCTTCGGTTTTCTTAGGAGTTGGCATCTTGTGTAGACAAGGGTAGTACACATTTAGCTGGAAAATTTCCCCCGTTGGGGGCTCTGTCCAATGCACTCCGGTGTCATGGCATCCAAACGGTACCACTACCTGTCGCAATTGCTGGAAACTATGTGGCTACATGTGATATGCTGGCTGCTATGTGGGTCTAGGATGACGTGAGCGACTTCAACGCAAAGGTGCCACTATTATCGTATAATTCCAATTCTCATGTTCCTGAGCAAATCGAGCACTTCGAAATAATCATGTGGGTTGTTCGAACTACGTGACACACAAATCACATACTAGTACTAGTACATACTACTGTAGTACTATATATGTACCGACTGATAATTATGAATCGTTGACTTTCCATTGTTGACTGACTTTCCATGTTGAAGTTACTACTGGATGTAACCGTTGAAGTACCCAAACCCTAGGAATCCTACAGCTCGTACACACTACAAAGAATCAAAACAGCAAGCTGAAACTCAGACCCTGCATATCCAACGGCCAATGTGAGTCTGATTGTTAAAAATACACTACAACTTTCTTAGTATGTCACGTCGCCAGCTACTGCTGATATTGTACAAGATCACTTAGCTTTAGCTTTTATAGAATAGACAGCGAACGCGCATCTGGTATTCTTCTTTTACTAAAGCCGGCAACCACCACTAGGCACGTCAATCACTAAGCCATTGCAACTCTGAAATCAACGGCAAGTCAGATTGTGTGGCCCAAAATGAATCTGCATGCGTACATATGTACGTTGCTTCATGATGTGGGTCGACAGGTTTCACTAACACAGACTCGTTTGATTTCATAGACTGTAACAACAGGAAGGAGCGGAATCCTTCGACTTCGTTACTATTATACACTGAGGATGCTCACTTGGGGACTCTACATCCAGGCAAATAACTCCAACGAAGACCGAGGCATAACTGGACTATGCACCATAGATACCACAGGCATTCCAGCCAATACCGGATGTAACGTTATATATGTCCTGATTGCAGTTCGTTGAGGGGAATAATTTAGGGTCGATTCTAATCATTAACTGCAATACAACTCGAATGACTTA
>NW_009798357.1:52560-55854 GCF_000520075.1 Aphanomyces astaci | reverse complement strand
TGTAGATCTGCTTGGCGGTGGACGCGCCGTAGTTGGTGATGTTGGGGAACACCTTGGACTGGAACGGGTACGAGTTGGTGTCGGACACGTGCCAGTGGAACGTGTTGAGCTTGTTGCCCCCCATGGTGCGGATGATGCGCTTGAGCGACTCGACCGAGTAAAAGTTGCGCGACGTGTCGATCGTGATGCCGCGGTTCTTGTACGCGGGGCTGTCCTTGATGGTCACCTTGGTCACGAGACGCACCGTGTTGGAGAACTCGTCGAACTCGGTCAGTTGCGCCAGCGTCGTCAGCGCGTTGCGGTACCCGAACACGGTGGCGGCGTTGATCGTGACCTTGATCCCGTCCACGCTCAAGTCGTACGACTCGTCCGTGTTCAGGTCGAGCACTTCGCTGGCGCTCTTGATGTTGGCCGTGATCTCAATGTCCTTGCCGTTGCCTTGGGCGCCCTTGTAGCGCAGCGCTTGGTGGAAGTTGGTCTTGAACGACGACACCAAAGGAGACGCGTCGTACGCGGCCTTGCCATTGAACACGATGCGGTGGTTGGCGCTCTCCGTGCTGATGGCGACGGTCTCCGTGCCGACAGACACGGAGTCAGGTTGCGGCCACAGGCTGCCCTGGCCACCGCACGTCAATTCGCAGATGGCGAGGCTCGTGGTACCGGCCACGTTGTTGGACGTCAGCGGCTGCAGCTTGCAGTTGTTCTTGACGCAAGTGTAGCGATGTTGGCGCACGTCGGCCGTGGCGACCGCGGCGAGGGAAGCAATCAAGAAGGCGGCTTTCATGGTGAGATGCACAAAGCAAATTGAAGAATGAGTTCCGAGTGTCGTTGCGACTTTCGTAAATTGCATAGATGAGGCTAATACCGTGAGTTGTCTGATGATGATGCTTGATCTTTGTGGAGTTGAATATGATTAACATGTGTGGCGGAACTCGACCACATCCGTGTTCTTATTGGTTCTCCTCGAAAAAGCAGTTGCTTGTACCACTAGTTGAGTAGTTATATGCAATCTGCGGCCTGCTCATTTGTATACAACTTGATGCAACCATATTTATGTTGAAGCACCCAACTTAATAATATCTCTGACCTAGAGGTCCTTTTGATGCTTACACTAGTGGCTGTCATGGCGGTCAAGTAAGTCGCCTTGGGCATCTCCTAGTCGGATTCGTGGACACGTTGAGGAACGAATGTTCTTGGATTTGAATTCATGTCGCGGGCCGAAATAGTTGGACGTATTTTTGTCTTGTATTGTGCCGGGGACTTGTATAAGGAGAATTCCCTGGTTAATACAGTTGATTTGACCCAAAACACTAATTTAATAAGGGGATTACTGTATGCCATCCGGAAACATTTTCTAGCCTGTAGCCCTGTAACCTGGGATTCCGTCCTACTCCCAGTGAGAGCATGTAATAACTAAATCCCGGGGTTAACTGCATCACCAGTGGTTAGCTACTAGTATCGCTAACCACTGATATGCACTTAACCCCTAGTAAGACGTGAGGTGTCAGAATATACTAAGTCCCATATAAACACCCAATTTGTACTGCTTTCTGAGAAATGAACTTTGGAACTTTTCTATCTAATCGGAGAATTGTACCTTGTGTAGTACTAGTACAGTACTATTAATAGTATTAATACGTACATATCATAATAACTCACTGGGTAAAAAGCTAAACATTCTAAGACGTGGTAATTGCGTGATGTTGACTTCTCGGGTACTAACTAGTACAGTACACACATGCCGTGGTCAACAACGTACTGCACTCATGTCAATGTACCTCGAAATTGTTGGCCTCGCACTTCTTTACTACGTTGGACATCGACGACGGAACTATTTGGCGCGATTTCACACCAATTCGTGAACACTTTCGGGATGTCGTGAAGGTACTGGCACATACCTGTACTGTACTAGTACCAATGGCAACTGCAATCACATGGTTGAATGGACAATGATGCCCTAGCAGCAGATGACAAGGTTCACGATGTCAAAACGTCGAAACCAACTTATCATGCCATGGCGGTCGACCTAGGGCTTCCACAAAATAACGAGGAAAGCAGGCTCGTGAAGCTACAACCTAACGGAGTTGTATACGTAACTACACATTCCAAAGCCAAAGGGTCACGCTTGGCTGGTTACACTGTGAACTACCGATCCCACTGTATCACATTTTTGCATATTTGTCTCACGTTGAAGTACACGCGGGCTTTGAATTTCACTAGTTGCACATGCAACTTGTACAGACAGATGCAATCGGGGAAATTGTGAGATATATCCAAGCATCATCAGGCCACTCACGGCGATGTAGCCTCATCTATGCAGGCACTATCTATGCACTCTGCACTTCACTTGACCACCTCGCAAGTCGCAACGATAATCGGAACTCATTCTTCAATTTGCTCTGTGCATCTCACCATGAAAGCCGCCTTCTTGATTGCTTCCCTCGCCGCGGTCGCCACGGCCGACGTGCGCCAACATCGCTACACTTGCGTCAAGAACAACTGCAAGCTGCAGCCGCTGACGTCCAACAACGTGGCCGGTACCACGAGCCTCGCCATCTGCGAATTGACGTGCGGTGGCCAGGGCAGCCTGTGGCCGCAACCTGACTCCGTATCTGTCGGCACGGAGACCATCGCCATCAGCACGGAGAGCGCCAACCACCGCATCGTGTTCAATGGCAAGGCCGCGTACGACGCGTCTCCTTTGGTGTCGTCGTTCAAGACCAACTTCCACCAAGCGCTGCGCTACAAGGGCGCCCAAGGCAACGGCAAGGACATTGAGATCACGGCCAACATCAAGAGCGCCAGCGAAGTGCTCGACCTGAACACGGACGAGTCGTACGACTTGAGCGTGGACGGGATCAAGGTCACGATCAACGCCGCCACCGTGTTCGGGTACCGCAACGCGCTGACGACGCTGGCGCAACTGACCGAGTTCGACGAGTTCTCCAACACGGTGCGTCTCGTGACCAAGGTGACCATCAAGGACAGCCCCGCGTACAAGAACCGCGGCATCACGATCGACACGTCGCGCAACTTTTACTCGGTCGAGTCGCTCAAGCGCATCATCCGCACCATGGGGGGCAACAAGCTCAACACGTTCCACTGGCACGTGTCCGACACCAACTCGTACCCGTTCCAGTCCAAGGTGTTCCCCAACATCACCAACTACGGCGCGTCCACCGCCAAGCAGATCTACACCCACGACGAGATCCGCGACATTGTCAAGTACGCCAAGGGCTTTGGCGTGCGCGTGGTGCCCGAGCTGGACGCGCCTGCGCACGTCGGTGCTGGCTG
>NW_009798357.1:13757-50119 GCF_000520075.1 Aphanomyces astaci | reverse complement strand
CGTCCTTGTGTTGCCGTCGGCGGTGTTTTCTAGGTGCAATAACGTTGCTTACTTTCACAGTTTACATCGTGTATGTAGAGCTGTAGTGACAAGTCTTGGATGGGGGGGATTCATTCAATGTCGAAAGTATAGAGTGGTGTGTGCCAGAGTTGTCTTGCGGTCGATACGAAGGACTGTATTTCGTAGACTGGTACCAAAGGAGTCTAAGTCATTCGAGTTGTATTGCAGTTAATGATTAGAATCGACCCTAAATTATTCCCCTCAACGAACTGCAATCAGTACATATCTACCGTTACGTCCAGACTGCCGGTCATACAGTATCTAGTCGAGTTATTTCCCCGTCTTGGTTGGAGTATTTTGCCTACATACTGGGTGGGTACTGGTAGTGATGACTGCGTTAACTGTCTGGCACATCAGTACAGAGGAGTGAGTGCAGTATTGCATCAACATAACAAGAGGTGAAATGTGAAGCTGAGCGCGTTTTTGAGCAACCGGGCTAACCTTGCCCGTCTATGCAGTGTAGGCTTCATGAATCTAGACGCATGTGTAGAGTACATTGGAATTGCCTACCGGTGGGTTTCCATCGGTATAAATGAAATGATATCCGTTACAGAGTGTACGAACTACTATGGGAATCCTATACTCGTAGGGGTTGGGTAACGGTTACAAAGTTGTAACGTTATGAGCAAGTGAGACGTGGAGTATATTGGTCGAGAAAATCCACATCAAACGATCTCCTTTCAACCGCAAGTTGCCCCGACGCACGTGGCTTCGCAGACCACGAAACTGGTAGCGTCGGTGCCGACCCGCGCTCCAGCACTACGGTTTCATCAAACGAGATGGGACGTTGCTCGCAAATGCCCTTGACGCACCGGTACATACTGTACTTGTGCACGGGGTACGTGCGTCTCCACAGCCATCGTGGTGGCAACCATCGACGCTAAGATCAAACCATCTTTCATGGTGGTAGTAATGCTAAGTGCAAAGAATCGAATGGACCAGCGAGCGACTCGGCCCTTCGAGGGGGGCAGTAGTGAATTGAAGACTAGGGCCCGTTGACCTGCGGTGTTAATACCACATGAGTGGTGACCCTGTGTCGCTGACTGGGATAAGCGGAGGATATTTCAATCTTACCGCACGCCCTATGATAAATGTTCTGTACCGTCAATGGTAAGAGTAGTACATGGTAGTACCGCGGCCTAACGCGCGTACGTTTGGGAGTTAATTCCTCGCAGTGGTTAATTCTCGAACCTTCACAACAAACTATACTAGTACTAACGTTACAGTAGTTTCATTTTCCATACCGGTAGCTTCAACTTGGTAAGTGTGGGATCATGACACGGGGCGCCCCCAGTCACTGTCCAACTGCGTAACTTGACTCTCCACAACCATCCGCTGACGTTACATCCGTTGGTAATTCTTGAACTTCACGCAGCAAATCCAACATTTTCGTGACACTGTCGACCGTGGAGCTTCCATGGATAGTATATAGTTGTGAACGCTATTTCGAGCGAGTAAACAGAATGTACTAAGTTAACTTACATTATTGATGACAAGCGAAACCGTCGGTCGACGTAACTGCGACGCGTTGAAATAGCACAGCGCCACGACGACAGCATGGCCGATAACCCCGACGAGTGCAAGTTCTTCCGACCTGAACACGGTTCCCAAGAAAGATGTCTGCGCAATTCCACCCAGGACCTTCGACCGTCGCAGGTCGCTCAATTGCACCGCGTGGTGAGTCAGCAATCTCCAGACACTCGACTCAATATTTGGTCGGCCCTTCAAACGCAACCGAGCGCCACTTCCGTTGATTACGTGCACGATCTGCTTCGAGTCAGTGCCTACTTGCTCAAAACATTCCCATACGAGACGTGCTCGGGCTATCAAACGTTGACGCAACTCCACGCGAGTTTTACAGCACCGTGGGATCGTGGGGCGCTGGACGCCTTGCTCGTCTCGATGCACGACCTTCCCACACTCGCAGCACTATTCCACAGCGTCGACTTGTCAAGGCAATCCGTCATCTTGGACGTAGCTGCCGAGTATCCCACACCGTTTGAGACGCTCTTGGGATGGTGTTCAGTTTCACCAGCGTCCCCGACTTTATTGCATTCGACGTTGGCAATCGTGGCCAACACAGACCACTTTCCGCTGTGGATGACGCTCATTGTAAATGTGCCTTTATTGCACCTGGAACCCTTTTTGAATCTGCTGGGGTCGTTTTCGTCTGCGGGGCAGCTCGAAGACCTCGCCAGCGTGTTCTTGACCCAGTCTGACCCGAGCGCCCTGATTGAGCCTCTTGTAGCACTTGCAAGTCAAGGCGTAGCTTCGATCCAATCCTTGCTCCCCCACTTATTCGCATCGTCGATTGCTCTCGTGATCGTGTCACTGCATCCCCTCTTGGCGTCGCTTGAAACTTTGGCAAAGCACTTGTCGCCCAACGAAGACGTTCTTGAAGACGTAATTACCACCATCAGCTACTTGGAAGTGTCCTTGACCGATGCAAATCACGTTCTTCAGTTCGCATCCGCGTTGCCTGATCCGTTGCCGTTCATTGCTTTTGTTCTGGTGCTGGCCAAAACCCACACTCAGCACCTGCCACGGTGTTTCAACGTGTTTGGCCATTGCAACACTAACGACCAACTGGAGCTTGTGCGCCTCTTCCTACTAGACGACATAAACGTCACCTTTGGGATTGCGTTGGTGCAATTTCCATTGGCGCAATTGAGTGCCCTGTTGACCATCACATCCACTTTGCCCCCCAGCGAGCTGCACTCGCTCGCGCCTTACCTCGAAACGCTACATCCCGATAGCCTCGACCCCCTGCTCACACTTCTCACCCTGCCCGACCTCGTGCGCCCCCATATTTACACCATCCTCGACGGCGTAGACTCTCCATTTCGGCTGTTGCAGTCCCTTCAGCACCTTTGGTTGGACGCTCCAACTATAGTGGACCCTACTCTTCGACTCCTAGTCCGCTTCGGCTCGGATCAAAAGACCGCCCTCGCTACGACCGTTCTCCACACGTCTGACCGATCGTTAAACTGTCGCGTCCTTGGTTTCCTCGCGGCACCCCCCGGCGAAATGGATGCGCGAGAAGTCCTTCGGCTGCTCCGGCACGTTCCCTCGTCGAGCTACGCCACCCTGGTTGAGCTGTTTCAATCCCCCCTTCGATCCAAGTTGGAACTGCTAGTCCTATCGGAGCTGCTGGAGGCCGTGACCTCCCCCGTCACGATTCAAAGTCTCCTCCAAGCCTTGATTCACTTAGACGAACCGACATTGCATGCTTTGTTCAATTACTTAGAGCATGTACCGGATTCGCTCATGCTCGTGGAGCTCATGCAGGCGTTCACAAGTGCTGACGTTCAGCTGTACCTGGATCTAGCTCTTGGGCTGTCACAGTCTATGCTTCGGGAGCTCAACGGCTTCATCGAGGGGCTGGACACTTCCGGTCGCGCCGCTTTCCTTCGAGTTATCCCCAACCCCCGTCGGAACATTTTGTCCCGGTATATGTGCCGTTGTTCTTCTCCCCATACACTGCTGCGGTTTTTAATGGTTCCTCGTTCGCTGGTAGGTTGATCATGAGTGTCCACACGTTTGACAACATCACAATCGGCAACATCCTGAGAGCGCTGGAGCACCACTCGTGGGACATCCGGTCGCTGTTGGTGGAGCAATTTCGTATCTTGGACGATCCAATGGCACTGGCGCAGGTTGCGGCGGTGCATGAATCGCTAGGCGCGGACCTCAACACTCGCGACAGCTTGGAAACGTACGCCATGATTGCTAGCTACTGCTCCAAGTCTGTCCAGATTCAACTCGCGGCAGTGCTGTATCGTCTCGCAACGTCGGATCGAATCGACTTGTTGACGATGTTACGAAATCACGCGGAATGGCTGCCTACAGAAGCCATCGATGCCGGGTACCAATCATGTGTTTGTCTCACGATGTGTTTTATGATTGAACCGTCCATAGATTTTGGACGGAAGAAAACATTGCAAGGCTGTGTACGCTGCTACTCGGGCACAATTCGACCGTCGCCACGCATCTCCTCCAGTTGCTCGGCAAGCTCAACGCCACCTTCCACGAGCCATTTCTCACGACTTGCCAGAATCTGTCAGGTGACATGGCATATTTTGTGGAGATATTTCATGGCGCAACGGTGTCCAATGTTCGCGGCTTCAGCCCCCTTTTATTTGGTGGAGACCTCCTGACAACCGTGGACATCCATCGACTGGCCAAGTGCGTCCGGAAAATGCTCCACGCGTCGTTTGGATTGGACCTGGCGGTACAATTGCTGGTGCAATTCCCAAACATATCTTCGTTTTTGCGCTACTTTGACCGTGTTGGCACGTCTCAGTCGTTGTTGGTGCATGTGATGGCAATATTCCCGACCGCTACGGTGGCAGTGGTGAGATTTCTCGAGTCGCTCGACATGGACGACGCTGCCTTCGTGATGCGACGGCTCTTGGAGCTGCCCCGCGACAGCAAAGTTCGGTTTGAAGCACTGCTTCATCAGCCAATGTACGGCTAATGCCCTCGCAAATTTCACGGGTTTTATTCCTAGGACACGGCTCACAGGCCGAGAGAAAGCGTTGTACCTCAGTGTCGTGGACGACCACAAATTGGTTGACCAGTCGATCTCGACAACGATGATGAAAAGTGTGTCTGTGGGTGCATTTTTGCCGAGTTTGAACTTGCTGTGGAGCTGCGACGACGTCGAGTCGAAATCGTTGTCCCGGAAGCTGAAACGTGTGGGGCAAATCCCATTTCGGACGGATTGTCGAAACCAGACAACGCCCCCAGTGAACGTGGAAAAGGAATTTTACACGCTTTCGATGGAGCCCAATCGGGATTTTTCCTTGTCGTTGGCGTCGCAGTTGCGCGAGGCGGCTCCCTCTACTACCCCCCTGAGCCCCCTTTCTGGCCCATTGACCGACAATCAACTAAACAAACCCGACATTATGACCCCCACCGAAGTTCCTCCACCGGCGCCAGATCCCATTCAATGCATAGACAGTGACGAGTATGAGAGCGATGACGACGACGACCAATCCGCTCCGTCGAAACCGTTGTTTGACCATGTGCTTGCAGACAACCTGCTGGAAAAGCATCCCCTCCACACTTTGATTGAAGAAGATTTGGACGCAGATGGTTTGCCTCGACTTCACATTCCTGGTCGGAGAAAACGCCCGACTGCCAGATCCATGCGAGGACTCATGCCAGCGATCCAAAACATCGCCCCCCAGATAGGAAAACGAAGACCGAGCACGTCCCCGGGGTCCCCCTTCGAAGCCATCGCACACGACGCCAACCTTATGCGATGGCCCCCCACGCGAATTCAAGTGGCGAGAACCCCCGAAGCGAAGCGAAAAGTGTTTGATGCAAGGGTGCACAAGAGTATGGGAACCCTCGTGCTGCCGGTGTTGAAGGGCCAGCACGACCTTTCCACCATTCGCCGCACAAAGTCATGCACAGGACTGTAGGTTTAATGCGTGAAACTACAATATCGTGATGCTTTGTATGCTTGAAGTGTGCACAACTACGAGCATCTACACTTGGTATGACAATCTGTCTACAAACAGATTCGGGTGATATCAGTGCGCAAGGGCACAAAACACTTGCCAAATACAGTGTACCGGCAGGCCAATGTAGCAAATACAAAGGTGGCCCTTATCGCAACATTCCGCAACGACAGTTTTGCAGCATTTAGGTTGCAGTCGTAGGGGGTTAATCGGTCTTGTTTTTACTTGCACATTGTATACAGCTTACGTTTTAGGCGCGGAGTCTCCTGTGTTCATCGTTTACTTCTTCTAACGTTAACGGTATTAGTAACTGTTACCGAAATTAACCTGAAAAATGGTGTAGTAAGGTGATTCATGTAATTCCCGGCCAGCTTGGCCTACTTTCTGAGTGCCACAACTCGCCACCCTACGAAAACATGCATTTTGAAGATCGTGACGAGCTTTATAACTTTATGCAGGTCCCATCATTTGTATCGCATGGCCAATTTGCACGTCGAATATTTCTAAAATTGAAATTTTCCCATGTGAATTTAATTCCCCGCCAGGAAATCACTTGAATAATGTATGCCCAAATCAGGCATACATTATTTAAGTGAATAATGATAGGTATAAAGTATTCAAGTAATTAAATTTAGAAGTGCAACTAATATAAAAACTGTATAACATGTCCAACAACCTCAATATTAAATGTTACAAGTATTTGATGCAAGAGTACGTAATTTTGTCTAATCATAGTCCATGGATGATTGTGATTGGGCATTTGCTGGCCGGGAATTACATGAATCACCTTAGTAATTAATCATACGGAGGGTATACCAGTAACAGTTAGTAGAAATGCGGTGGTCTAAATGATTTTATCTAGATGTACGTACAGTAGTAGTAATTATCATACTCCTTCGAATGCACAGCCAGGGGATGACAGGACGTGATGTATTATAGGAGCAGAATAGTTATTAAAATGCCCCCACATTGTATGAAAGGAATTACTTCCTATTGATTTGATAGCGAGGATTGTCATTGTAGTGTACAAATACTCCGCAATACCGTAGTAGTGTGCATTTTACCCAAACTTAGACTTGTGAGTCATTTCGCCAAATACACTGTAGTATTCGAGGGATCCATTTGATCCAATTGAAGCTTGTACAAACTACTATACCATGCTTATGTTGGCCCCTTGTACACTTCACGATTGAGGCAATAATCCCATCGGCTAGAGGGACGGACGCGACTGCCTATTCGTCGTCGCTGTCTTCGATTTCAATGATTTCAATCGGTTGTTGGTGGGTGGATATATGGCTCACGCGCGCCGGTTCCGGTTTCACTGCAGCCTCATCGTTGTCGTTGTTGCGTACATCCTCCCCATGTCTGAGATTGTCCTCCTCGACGTTTTCACCAGCGGCATCGGTGGTGGAAAGTGTCGGGGGGGGGCTTATATCGACGGGTTTGGGAGTATTTTTTCGAGTGACGTGTGCGACAGCGTCCGGCCCCACGACGCTGAGAAGCGGGCCGAGAAAGATGTCGCGGATCACATGGAGGTCACATCCAGCATCGAGAAATACTGCGGCGCAGAGGGCTTCGAAGCCATCGGCAAAGATCTTTGGCATGGTCACATGGGGCCGCTCCGAACTCCCTTCCGCATGCAATCGCTTGAGGTCGGCCAACTTGTCCACGAGAAGCGGATCCAATCGCATGGAGCCCGTGAGCATGATCTGGTCGATGTGGAAGCAAATGAGCGCGGCTTTGCCGAGCGCGTCGTTGCTCACGGTCGCGCCTTTCCAGTCGGTCAACGCGCCAGGCTGCCACGTCGGGTGCGCAATATATGCGTACGTCACGACAAGGTACTCGATCAGCGCATCCCCCAAGTACTCGAGCCGCTCATAGTCGCCCTTCCACACAACATTGGTTGTCGTTTTGTCGGCATGGATCAGCCACTGCGCCACGGATGGGTGTGTGATGGCTTCCTATATATATATATATATTTATATATATTGTAATTTATGCGCGATAAAGTTTCAAAATTTGCGTGGTTGTTTGTCGAATTGATATTGAATCACAGTGTTCTGATTTTTGGTGAGGATACTTGTCGTTTCTGTAAGAACCAATCAAATAATCCACACAAAATTGGATTAGCCAATACCGTCGATTCGATTGATTCGATTCGACAAGGTGTGGAAATTCGTATCGAATCCACTATTGTGCTTTCGAGTGACATTTCGTGTGGTGGTTTCTCGTTGGAATTTAAATCGATTTGATTGGCTACTTCAGATGAGCTCAAAATTATTAACCAATCAAAACCTTCTAAATGAAATTCAACCAATCAGATCGAGTATGGATCGGTTTGGTCGGCGCGATTCGATTGCACCCCCTCCCCAAATTTGTATCGAATCCACTATATATATTGCTTTTCTTTCAAAGTTTGGACTGTCGTTGGTGCTGCTACTACATATCTGCCAAGTCCATCGATCGATCGATATTATTTGTACGGAAAGTTGTAAGGAAAAATAAAGCCAAAGGCCAGCGGAAATGCCCATGTACAGACAATAATTGAAGTCGCACACTTAGTTCGCAGTGGATTGGTTGACGTGTTGATTTCCTGCAATCTGATTGGTCAAAAAATGGTTCTGCCGATATATTTTTTCTGCTGTCCATTTGTGTCGATACATTCGGTACGTCGCTCCAATGTTGAATAATCACAATAATATGTATACTCTAAAGAAAACTATTTCGTTGTGAAAATATTTGAAGCATCGTGAATGGAAAATATATCTTTGTCACTACAGTACTAGCTCGTACTGTATTTTTAAAAAAATATCAAACGAGATTCCGTGAGTTTTTCATACTAGTATACTAGTATCAAAGAGTAGAAACACTTTTTTATTAAAAAATCAAAATATTTTGGTAGAAATTTCTGGGCAAGGTACTTTTCAAAAAAAATATCAAACGAGATTCCGTGAGTTTTTCAAACTAGTATATCAAAGAATAGAAACACTTTTTTATTAAAAAATCAAAATATTTTGGTAGAAATTTCTGGGCAAGGTACTTTTCTTTTTTCAAAAAATTAACAACAAATAATAAAAACAGGTGCTCATGAAATTCAATGTATATCATATAGGTAGGAGGAGATTACCAAAAGTAACCGCTTGTCCTTGAAATTGTACTTTAATGACGTTTGAAGCAGGTACATGCGCTCGGGAATGTCGTCGTAGCCCAAATGCGTGAGGTCCCACGTCGCCTAAGTAAGAAGCGTCAGCAGTCGTTGATTTGACTAAAACGCGTCCATCAATATATATTAAATATCATTGCATAAGTAAGTATAACGTGTACTAGTATCCAAAGGGAGCTATATGGTGGATGCGGAGCAACTGTATTCACAGTAAATCACAAATCGAAGGGACGCTATTGGCGAATCCAATTTTGAATCGATCCGATTGGCTCTTATGGAATAAATTATATTCATCCAATCAGAATTTCCAGAAGTGACATTGAAAACCACGCGAAATTATTAAGACGTGGATACTATGAATCGTACTAGCGAGAAATCACAATACATATTTCAAATTTGCAGCAAAAGCGTTGTTGAACCAATATCAACCACAGTAACAATGGTAGGTGGTTTATAGGTACGACTAAGTAGTACCAGATCACGGGGAGTTTCTGGGTCCACTTGGGCTGGAACAGGCTGGGGCAGGCAGTGGGGAAAGTACGTTCTGTTGTAAACTTGGGGCGTCTCACACACCGAGCACCCCGTCCACCTACCCATATCCAGTCAAAAAATCGGGAGATTTTCGACAGAGCATGCAACGTACTCGAGGAACGCCCGACCCGCCACTTCCCCCGCGCCTTCAATATACGCCCCGCAAGTCGACTCCAATACGTCTGCAATCCACTTCAAATGCGCAATGACAGCATCGGGAGTTCGCCCCATACAGCTTGGAATCCACGTTCGAAATGGGCGTTGTTCAAAGTCGGCGGGGTAAATCATGTAGTGGTGCAGCATTTTATCCATCGAGAGTTTGCACAGCCGGTCGTTGCGGATCATGTCGCCTCGCAGCATGGACAACGTGCCTTCCGACTTGACGTCGGGGCGGTTCTACAAAAACATCGTGGTGACCATACCATGATATATATATATATATATATATATATATATATATATATATATTCCAACGTGACATGTACACTATTTTTTGTCCATTTCGAGGATTCAAAGTTTAGTTTGTAGAGTGCAAAACCAAAACTTGACAGATCCATTGACCAAATAAACCCAAAAGATTATACATTGTATTCAATATGCATGCTGAATCAAATGGTCAAGAAACAAAAACGAAATCCTCTTCTTTTTTTTATTAAATATATATATATATTATCCTCGTGCAACCTTTGCATTCGGATGTGGGCGTTCAAATACTTATTGATGACTGTACGTACATACATATATGTTTTCAAATATATTTGGTTGGAAATAGATAATAATGTAGGAAAGAATACATACTAGTATTTTAACTTTCAGCAACGTTCGTTACCCACAATCATCATCGACGAAGAATGGATTTCGTGACTCGGGCACACACAAAAATATATTATATACCCAATATGTTGGCCACATGCACACACAACACTATATATATATATATAAATGTATCATATGGCAACCTGGTACAGCCACCACGTGGACTCGAGTTTGAGAAAGCAATCGCCCAGCATTTCCAGTCGTTCGTAGGCCGGTTTAGTCGTCGCTTGCTCCAAATACTTGACGTGAATATCACGCCCCACGGCAAACATCAACGTCGACAGCTGGCACTTGCGTTCAAACTCAAACAAGAGCGGCAAGAGCCGAATCGCTTCAAAGTACTGCGACTTGCGCAGCGATAAGATGGACGTTTGGTCTGGAATTAGCAGCCGCTCCTTCAAGTGGCCATACTCGAGGGGCGACGTGCCTTGTTCAAGGACGTATCGGATTAGCGGCACGGCCGCGGGGATTTCAATCCCGTGCACGAGCGGCTGCTCCGGGGTCGACTTGAGCAGGGCGTCCTTGGTGTACCACCGGCCCAAGATGGGCACGCCCGGCGCTATAATTATCAATATATATATATATGGTAAACCATACACTGGTGTTACGATCTTGTCGAGGATTCGAATAATCGCCACTCAATCTCGAGAATGAGCAGAATAACCATATCGGCACACAATCGATGATCGACCAATCAAAACACAAGACATGAATCAAGTAGCCAATCAAATCCAAATCAACATCAAAAATTCGTGTGTGACTTCAACTCGTGCGACACTGGACGAATATTTTACATATAAAAGTCTGTACATTGAATATCGATCGATAAATTTGGCGAATCCGAACACAAAAATCCAAAGTTTGGGTAAAGACAATAAATACTGTATTGTGAATATTCGCTATACACTTGCAAAATTCGCGTGGTTTGTCAAATCAATATTGAATCACGCTGGAGTTGTGATTGGTTGTTGATATACTTGTCTTTTCTGTAAGACCCAATCAAATAATCCAAACAAAATTGGATTAGCCAATAGCGTCGATTAACGTGATTCGATTCGACGGGGTCTGGAAACTTGTATCGAATATACCACAATATCATCATCATCACCCTACCTGATTTGGCCCGTTGAATCGTATACGACCAATACTGATTGTTGGCCACCACCCGGCGTGCCACGTCACCGACCAACACGGGGGTGATACCTTGCACGACATATGCGACGTCTCGGCGTCTATTGGACACGAAAATCCACTCGTCAATGGCCAAACCGTGGGGGGTGGTCGGCAGAGGCCACGCCGGTCGAAGGAGCGCCGTTTGCATCAAATTATGCAGCACGGCCCAGTCAATGTCGACCCGTTCTTCGTCTCCACCAAGTAGCACTGGCACGACGATGTACCCCTTGTCATTCTTGGACGAAAATGCAGCTTCCACGTCATCGTCGCGGTGGTTGGCGGCGGCGTCCACGCCGTAGCAAATCAACCGCATGAGCATCACATGGAACTGCAACGCCAGAACCAACTCGGCGCGGGGCAGCGTCACCTGCTTTGGGTGCGTCGACATATGGACACTTTGCACGGCGGGCGTCATCACGTGGCTGGTTTTGAGTTCAAAGCGCCACGACCCATTTGTTTTGCCTAATTCACGATCGATTTGATAGTACAAATTTGCGGCGGGGGTGCAATCGAATCGCGTCGACCAAACCGATCCACAATCGATCTGATTGATTGGTTGTTGAATTTCATGGAGAAGGTTTTGATTGGCTAATCATTTTGAGCTCATATCTGAGGTAGCCAATCAAATCGATTTAAATTCCAACGAGAAACCACAACACAATGAAATTTCACTCGAAAGCACAATATTTTCGTTGTTTAAAGGGGTTTTCGTTCAGATGGTTGGTTAATGCGTGTATTTATATTATTCCACACTGGACGGGACGAGCCTGTTGAACGATGTATCGAACTATTAGTCAAGTCGATATATTCGAAATTCGAGTGTTTGGGTTGTGCTCAATCGAATGAGCAGAATCACCACATATCGGCAGACAATCAAAGATCGACCAATCAAAACCAAGAACTCTAACAAGTGGCCAATCAAATGATCCACCCTTCGACAATTCAACACCAAAGTAGTATGTGACTGAAATTAATGTGATACTGGACGACATACAAAAGTCAGGACAACGAAGAATCGATAGATTTGGCAAAGAATCAAAAGTCAACCAAATTTTGGGTAAAAGAAAGACAATACCAAATGGGCACACGATTTCGCCCAAATAAATAATTAGCCAATCCGAAATCGCCAAAAAACATAATTAGCCAATCCGATTGCAGGGGAAAGTCACCGTTCAACCAATCAATCACCATCAACTCATTCGTGTCTGACTGGATTTATTAGTGTGAATATTTAAAACTGGAGCGACGTGTCGAATGTATGTATCGACACAATCCAAATGTGCAGAAAGAGTCGCGACAGAAGCATCGAGCCAATCAGATTGCCGTAAATCATCGGTTCAACCAATAAACATCTAATTAGTGTGTGACTAAAACTAGTGTGATGGGTATCACGGCTGTTTGCATGCAAAAATCAATCGATGGGTTTGGCAAATCAGCATAAAAGTCCGAATTTTGGCTGAAAGACAATATGGGCATCAATCACTTGTGTTGGACACTTTTTGTGCATACAAATGTCAATAACTTTATAAAACACATGTGATCGATGGATTTGGCATCCCATTTTGCACGCACAATATACCTCCGTAAAGGGGCTCGGTACACAGGATTCCGTATGGCATGCCGCCCAGCCCGTACAAGTACATGACTGCCTGGTCAGTGTCTTGCGTGAATTTCGATTTGATAGGCGCGAGGCCCATCTCGACGGCCGTGGCGGCGGGGATGTCGTAGCTGTTTTGCGTCTCCAGCTCCATGTCTTCGTCCACCGACTCCTGGGGGATAAAGTTGCGGTTGACTAGGAGCTTGGACTTGAACGATCGATCAAGGAACCCCCGTTTAAGCAATAATTCCACGGCTTTGTACGCGGCCATGCATTTCGCTTGCTTGGCAGACACCACCTACGTAGGACTTTTATTTATTTTTTTAAACGTTTTTGTTTATTATTATTTTATTTATTTTTTGATTTTTTAAATTTAATTATACGTCCTTTTATAATAGGACGTCCACGGATCATGCTCATCCATTTATGTATTCCTCATTCGATGATTGATCTATAGATATTGTCAAATCCGCTCCAATATGGACAACTATTTTGTAGAATGAGATTGAAACAATTGGATTTTAGAATGTCCTAGCCAATCAAAGTGCACGAATGAGAAATGTCATCCAATCAACGACTAGGATCGTTTGACCCCACAGTTTGACCCAGGCCAAAATGTTGATCTTGAAATGAGTATACCATACATTGAATAAGCTTAAAATCTGCCCCAACACGCTTCTCGAATCAGCTGCCAAGTCCAAATTTCAGCGAAAAGGACAATATACAGTAGTCTAGTCGATTCGAATTTGGAGTGGGCATCTCTATTGGAATGAGCAAGCAGACTAAAACAATTTAAATAAAAAACGTACATTTAAAATATTTCTTTACAACAATCGACCAATGAAAACCCAGCAGATAAATCAAGTGGTGGCGAATCGACTTGCTCAAGTCAAATCGCTTCCACCCAGTCCATATTGAATTTGTGTGTGTAACTTCAAATAGTGTGTCATTTATTCAATACAAAATGTCAGTTCAATCAATTTGGTACAGCACCCCAACCATTCAAACTTTGACTACAACGACAAGAACACCTCGCTTTTTCAGGTATACTAGAATGTGTGTGTACTAGAATGTATGTTTTCATACCTTTGGGGTCAACAACACGTGCTTGACACGAAGCATCGACGGCAATTTCAAACTCGCCGAGTACAGGAACTTTCGGTGGTTGTCGGCGTCGTCGTCGTCGTAGTTGTTACTAGTAGTAGTACTAGTAGACCGAAATCGCTTTTGACTGTCGTGATGCCGGCCCACCAAATGGCGCTTGATCACGTACAACGGGCGGTTGTCGTAAATTTTGATCCCAGGCAGCGTATGGCAAAACGCAGTCAAGAGCGCAATCGAGTTGTCCAACGTCATCTTCGCCTTGACGTCAGCATGGTACAGTTCGTACCTACATTCCCCAACAACGTCATCAAAGTCCAGGGGGGGGGCTGGGGGAATGGGGGGGTCGGGGGGGGGGTAATACATACTTGGTGCGACCGCCGTGGCCACCGTGGTGGTGGTGGTGGCTGCCATATCGTTGCTTGAGACGTGGCATCACAGCCTGGTCTAGTGTTTCCTGATCGTTGCCGCCATTTCCATTGTCCAGACTTAGCAACGTCGCCATCTTGGTAAACAACGCGCGGTACTTTTCGAAATCCAACGGCGTATCTGCGATAATGTACTTGAACACTCCATGGTCTGGATGTGCGCCTACAGGAGGAGCGAATGGCCACATGAACCCAAGAATCGGCCCACAGTACATGTATTACATACAGAACTGGTATATGTACTACAGTACTAGTATATGTTAATCAAGTAAAGTATTGGTAACACCAAAATTCAATTGTGTAGGAAATGTGCACCATCCACAACGAAGTAGTGTATGACTTTACAAATTAGAGTGATTCCAATCACACCACAGGACACTCCATATTGTTTATATTCTAAACTGGAGCGATATATATAGAGAGAATATGGAATCGACACAACCAACAAATGTACAAGCAGCATCGGCACAAGGATTGAGAGCCAATCAGTTTATTGCAGAAAAAACGAGCCACCCCATCGAATTAGGGCGATGTGACTTCAATTAGTGTGATACCAACCACCACTGGATAGCGCTTTACATACAACAAGTTAGTACAAAGAAGAATCGATCGATACTAGATTTGGTCCATTAGCCCAAAAGTGTTCAACTTTTGGGTAAAAAAGGACAATACGGTTGCGAACTTTTAAACTGGAGCGACATGGACCATGAATGAATGCATGCACCCAACCAAAGGAACTATATAGCAGCCTCGGCAAAAGCATTTTAGCCAATCAGATTGAAACCACCATGAACACATTCAATTAGTGTGAAACTTCAATTACTGTGATACTTGAATTTTCACACTAATTACATGTTGACACCTTTTTACATACAAAAGTCAGTACAACGAATATCGATCGATAGGTACATACATATGCGCGATTGATTCAGCACAAAAGTAGTCCACATTTTGGGTAAAACAAAGGCAATAATCGAGTCGACGTTGTTGCTTGGTTAATAGGACAAGAGTAATGCAACGACGTACGTTGGCGAAAGTCGAGCAGTTTGTGGGGATCCACCACTTCGTCCATCGAAATCACCAGCCCGCACAGCGCGATCTGGTCCACTTCAGTCGACAAGGCCGTGGACACGAGCACTGGATTGCGGCCGTCGTTGAACCGCCCTTCCACGTCGACGGCTTTCAAAGCGCCGTTGGTTGCTGCTTCCCCTGCAATACTCGCTTGACTACCACCTTGCAGGCTACAGCATGGCGGGTACGATGGGAAGCATGCCGTCATGTACTCGGCCACGACGCGGGTATGTGCGCGCCGTTGCATGAAGATCCAGCAGCGTCCGCCGTGGCTTGCTGCGTTCTCCATGTACGCTCCGACCAAATCTGCCGCTTTCTTGAGCCGCGAGTGCGTGGCTTGCAGTCCCCCGTGCTCCGTCTGCTGCTGCGTTACGATCCAATCCAAGAACGACCGCGTCGACTTGACGTCGGCATGGTCTGACATGTCCGACGCGGCGGATATGACTGATGGGGCTTCGTCCGATGTGGTCAAGAGGTTGATGGAGTGCGCGTCCAGGCGTCGATCGTTTTGGGAGAGCAGCGCTTCGTCGAGTTCGTGGCGAAGTTCCAGTTCGATGTATTTGAGAAAACACCATAGCCCCAGCTGCTCCAACACGGTTTCAGCGGCGTCGGCAAATTGCTTGCACCGGCTTTCAATCATCACGTCGTACTGCGAGTTGGTGCTCCCGTTGCTGCCGAGCGCCAATAAGCTCGCAAGCAATGCCTCGGCGTTGCAGTGCAAGGCATTCGCGCCACGGAGAAACTCCACGGGGTGGCCCACAGTCCCCGTGTAGTTGGTCGCCTCGTACTGGAAGGTTTCGACAATGATCGGGGCGATTGTTGCACGCTTTCGAAATGTCGGCTGGGTGATGCAAAACGCCGACACGAGCGGGTACAATGGATTGCTGCTTGTGGGTAAATCGAGCTCTGACAGCGTCTTGGACACCATCGCAAACAGTTTCGGACGAGTATGCCGCGGCTGTTTGGTGTATTTGGATGCCAGGGTCGCAGTGAACGTCGCCGCCGTCGTGAACATCTACATGGAAAACAATCACAGCGTCATCAATCGCATATTGCGCCATCTTGTCGTACTTCTTCGGTATCTTCCACGACAATCAGCGCCACATTCGCGTATGAAAGATGCCCCAGCTACACAACCAGTATGGTCAGTCCAAAACAAATACAACGGGCACAACTGACATGAAACAGGTTGGACGCAATCGCGGGGGACACACACAGCACTCTAGCATGTGCACACTCGCGCTTCGAGTATGATGCATCTCGCCATAGGTGCTCTGAGCTCTCTGACGCGACGACGACCTTTGCCGAGCACAGACGCGTGACTAAGTTGAACACTTCGGTCGTTTTGGCGGCACCGGACACGAGGACAAGCGCCTTCCCCTCGGCGTCATTGAGCAGGGTTTCCCGGATGAGGAAAGCGGCCGCAAAGGTCTTGCCGATCCCGCTCTTACCGCTGACGAGGACGTTCTGCTGCCGCGCGAGGGCGAGCATCTCCTTCTGGTGCTCCCCCAACGACATGACGGCCTTTCTCTGACTGTGAATGGTACCCGGATAATAATGGATTATCCGGATACTCATTACACCAATCACAGCAAAGCAAAAAATACTGCCAAACGACTGGTTGAAGGTCTTGTTTTCAAACACCACGAACGATCACAACACAAGAATAACTGAGATTCCATGAAGGCTGGCTCAACGAAGAAGCGCAGCGCGGCGTCTGTAAAGGCCGCCGCTCCGCTGCAGCACCTGGACACACCAGACGACTCTCCTCTGGAAGACGACGTGGTTCCAGAACAGGTGACGACGTCCGTGATCAGTGCGTGCAAGGTCCACCGATGCCGCTTCCTCAAGTACGAGCCGTCGACGATCACGGCGTTGGGCTTCAACACGACGGGCGATATGTTGGCCGTGGCACGACAGAACGGCGACATCGAGCTATGGAACGCGTCGCTGCGTCAGTTCCACCTCCACGCAGTGGTATCGGGGCGGTCCACGGCAGTGATTTCCAGCGTTGTGTGGACGTCGGCGCACCGGCTGTTTGCGTCGTCGTTGGACGGGACGGTGAGCGAAGTAAACTTGAGCACGTTGCGCTTTGTGCACAGCACGCACGCCAACGGCGGACCGGTGTGGTGCATGCAGTACAAAGCGTCCGAGCAGTTGGTGGCCGTGGGGTGCGAAGACGGCCGCATCCGGCTGTACGCGGTGCCCGAGGACGACTCGGAGCCGCTGGTGTTTCACAAGGTGCTGGGCGGCACCGGGCGCCGCGTGGTGTCGCTGGCGATCCACGGGAGCAGCGACTACCTCTTTGGCGGGAACGACGAAGGCGTGATTTACAAATGGAACACGCGCACGGGCCGCAACGAGTCCCGCATGACACTGGAGCGCTTTGCCAAGCAACCGCCGGCGGTCGTGTGGTCGCTCGTGGTCCTCGCCGACCTCACCGTGATCAGCGGCGACTCGAACGGCAACGTACACACGTGGGACGGCGTGTCAGGTACTCTCATGCAGACGTTTGCGCAGCTGACGGCGGACGTGCTCACATTGGCCGTGGACACGACCGAGACGCTGTTGTTTGCCAGTGGCATCGACAACCAAGTGATCCAGCTGCGCAAGGGAAGTACAGCATCATCGGGCAAGGCAGGGCACCAGTGGGCGTATGCATACAGCCACCGCGCACACACCCACGATGTGCGCGCGCTGGCCATCTCGCCGTCATCGGACGCGGCGCTCTTAGTGTCGGGTGGGGTAGACACACATTTGGTCTGGTACAACGCAGCCAAGTTCAACGCGCTGCGTCCAAACAAGGCCACGCCGCTGCCCCAGCGGCCATTTGTATCTCTGGCTGCGCAGGTTCGTCACGTTCTCGTGCAGCACCCGACCAGTTTGGAGGTGTGGAAGCTGGCTTCGTGTGCTGCCACGTCATCGTCATCTCCGTCACCCACCATGCTGGCCCAGCTCAAGCTGGCCGGCGAAGCCAACATTGTGGCGTCGGCCATCTCCCCCGACGGCAGATTCATCGCGTGCTCGACGGCGTCCGTGCTCAAGGTGTTCTCCGTATCCGGACGTGAGATCAAGAAGCTCCCCCTGGCGGCGACGGTGGCGCACCCAGCGTACTCGATGGTGTTCACGGCCGACTCGGAGCGACTAATCACGGGGGACGTAGCCGTGCGGTTGATAGACCTGACGTCGCTAAGTGTGATCAAATCGTTGGTCAAGAAGAACGCAGTGCAGACCAAGTCATTGGCCGTGTCGTCGGACGGCCAGTGGCTCGCCGTGGGCGACCTCAACAACCACCTGTCCGTGTTCAACTTGGACACGATGTCATTCTACGCCGACTTTCCCACGCCCCAGGACATGCACACGTGCATGCGATTCCACCCGAACGGCAAGATCCTCGTGGTTGCCACCGTGTCCAACCACTTCGCGTGCTACGACGTCGAGCAAAAGAACCTCACAGAGTGGAGCCGCGATAACCACCACAAGCTGCCCAAGACTCTGTTCCTTCGCCAGCCGTACCATATCAAGGGCCTCGCGTTTCACCCGACGCAGCCCAATAGCGTTGTGTTCTGGAGCCAGCAGTTTTTGTTCCATATTGACATTGACCAGCCCATCGTACGCGATGACGCCAAGTCCAAGCGCCGCCGAACGCTCAGTATCGGCGGCACCGCGGACTCGTCCAGCGACGACGTGCCCGACGTACCCACCGGCCACCCCACGTACCAATTCATCGACCACTATGGCCCCATTGCGTTTGCAGACTTTTTCAACGCGTCCGGCGCCACAACCCCCGAACTCGTGGTCGTGGAGATGCCGTTCTTCAAGATGCTAAATGCCCTCCCAGATGCATTGCACCGCCCCAAGTACAATGGAAGTGGTGGGGGGGGCCATTGAAAACCATCGTAGTCATAATATATCAATCGCATGTCATCATGCCACAACGACACACGCTTCGTCTCGAAATGCATACACGACTACTACTAGTAGGGGGGATACTAGTAATACTAGATACTTGTATTACTTCTGGACGATTTGTATGCGACGAGATTACGTATTGGTGGCACAACTTGTAAGCTCAGGTAGCTGATGAAGCTCGGGAATGGGCGGACAGTCACGGGGGATGCAATGAAGGGGGAAGTGGTGGTGGTGATGAGGTGGAGCGTTGTTAGGTGTATTCGCTTTACAACTAGTAAGTAGTACTAGTATTACGTAGTAGTTGACTGAACGTTAATCAATCAAGTGACGCAGGGACGGGTTATGACGATGGCGACGGGAGATTGCAAGCCGAGGATTGCGCGGGTCGTCTGTATCTGCTGCCGAGCTCACTTCAAACAACTAGTAAGAGCATTGCAAACAAGATGATTGAATGTGGTTAGGGGGATGTACGTGCCCATGATGGACAACGAAGTGACTGTACATATGTACTGTACCTTGTGGACAGCATTGAGGAACTTGGACGATTGCCGGTAATACCGTGTGGGATGGTGTAGCACCTCAATGAGTCGTTGAAGCGTAAATGGCGGCCTACGATCGTGATGATCAACCATGCATATACGTAGGAACGTACGAAGGTCGCATTTGAATGATGTTGAACAGCTCGGTGCGGTCAATTTCCTCAGGCATCGTCGATGGCCCCACGGCGTCGTAGGCAGCTATTGCTGCGTGGACTTTGGCCAGCACGACAACCTTGACGAGCGCCCAGTCGTAGTACAAGATCCCGACCTCATGGATTTGTCGCAAGATGCGTTCCAAGGCCGGGTGCGATGCCAGCGCCTCGGCTGTCCTGTCCCCCTCAGCAAAGGCTACATGGTGTCAATGGTATGTCATGGTGAGGCAGGCAGAACGGAGTACCTGCCAACGCTCGTTCATTCTCTGCGATGACTTCTGCGTCGTCAAGCATGGAGTGCTGGTGTCGACGGTGAAACTTCCGACCCAGCAACTTATCCGGTTAAAGTGTACCAATGAAACTGAATTATCCGTACTATCCATCGCTGACAACAAACATGGAAGCAGCGTTGGACGCCTGCGTGAACGACAAGGTGTTGCGCCGCCGTCTTCTATTCCATTGGACCACGGCACATGCCATGCTGCTTCGCATACCTGAATCCTCCTTCTCCACGTCGACACTGAAGCCCGAGGACGAGCAGCAGCCACCGAAAGTCAGTAGTGCCTTGGCACTGTCGCGTATCCACTCGTCGGCGTTCATTCGACTCTTGCACACCATGCAGTCGTCCAAGGACAAGCCATTCTCTAGGTCTTTGCCTAGCACGGTCATGGAACACTTCTGCGATGCGTGCTTCGGGCTCATCATACCCGGGAAGAGCGCGCATGTCCGCATAATCCACCAAAGCCACAACGCCGCCGTCAATAAGAAGCTCGCTCGGGTGCATGCCGCGTCCAAGCGAAAGGCCAAAGTTCTCCACAAGTCCATCGCGCCTTGTATCCGTGTGCGCAACGCCGTCGTCACGACATGCCACCACTGCCGCCATCGCCACACATTACCTGGCACCCCCGTGGCCGCAAAGAAGGTCCGCGCCGCCGCCGCCAAGCCTGCAGTCGTGGCAGCACCCGTGACGCTGAAACGAACTCACGACAGCATCTTTGGCCCGCCGCCCAGTCCCCCTCGAAAGCTGCTTGACGGCAAAAAGAAAAAGAAAAAAACACCCACGCCGACCCCGCCAAGTGCGTTAGACTCGTTCTTTAAATCCCTGCAATAAGACTAGAGAAGCATTCCATCACCTCCACCTGTTGTAGTACGTGCATAGAGTACACTCTCCAACAGGATCTATTACTACGTATGGCGACCATAGTATTCGACGCATCCATGCGAATGTTGTACTGACGCCGTCGTGCGAGTTCGAAACTACTGTTCATGCATATGTTATGAGTCGCTGCGGTGGCATCTCTACCGGTAGCTGGCTTTTCGATTCCATTGAACCCAAGCTAAACCACCAAATGACAGCATGGCAGCTCAGCTATATACCTACTACAGCAGAGTATACAGTGACTGGTAACGTTCATCGTCTTGTTATCATCTTCATGTACTTAGTTACTCAACCTCTCTTGCCTGACAATTTATTGCGTGGCGGTTACACGTCAGCTTGAAAATGCTATATTTTTGGTATTGTGAATTTTTCCCAATTCTGCACAGTTTGTAGAATCTCGCTCCAACCTCGCCGCGACAGTTGATTGGCTGACAAATAGTCTGCAGAAAGGACATGGAAAACAGAAAGATTATTATAGCCAATCAGCGACACACGATTTCATATTAACCAATCAAATGTCTCAGCGAGCCTACCGAATCTACAACATTTGTGTCATGTGGTCGTCAAAATGGTAATATCAACTGCTTTAGAGTATTATTGTCCAGAAAAAGATATCGATTCCCACGAACCGACGCGTCATTCCATTTTTACCACACCAACCCATCAGTGTTTCTGCTACTCTCTCGGCATGGGAACAAGTCGGCGTTTGATGTGGCTGATGGCAGCATTGTGCTTAACCTTGTGCGCATTCTCGGCAAGTGCCCAACAGGCTCTGTTTCCTGGCACGACGGCGTGCCAGCGCTGTGCTAACGATTCGACCCAATGCGGCGACGCGTACAAGGGCATTCCTGGCAAGTACTGCGGTCCATGGCTCAGCAGCGGCGTCAAGCAAGCGTGCTGCTGTCCTCCTACCGCGCGGTGTGTGATTCCCATCAACGCGGCGTCGTGCGGGTGTGATTCCGACCCGACCCCCATCAACAAACCCACAACATCGTCGTCGAAAACTCCGTTTTGGGTGTGGATTCTGGTTGGCGTGGGGGTGCTGGCCTTGGCCGTGGTCATCTGGCGGTGCTGCTGCGTCACGGTATACGAGCCCGAGCCCGTGTACGTCCCGGCGGGTGGAGTCACGTATGTCGGGCAGCAGCCCGTGGTGGTGCAGCAGCCCTACGGCGGCTACGGCTACGGAAATGGCTACGGTAACGGTGGGAACATGGCCGCTGGTGTGGCTATCGGGGCCACCGCTGGGATTGTCGGCGGTGTCCTTATTGGGGAAGCTTTGGCCGACCATGGCGACCATGGCAACTACTACGGCGGCGGCGGCGGCGGCGACTATGGCGGTGGTGGGGGTGGGGGTGGTGGAGCTGACTTTGGCGGAGACTTTTAACGCTTGCATACTATATTCCATCCCATGATGAGATTCTCGTTATGTGTGACTTTATACTGTTAATCGGTCGAGCTCTAGTAGTCGACGACTACTAGAGCTAGAGTAACGTAGGCGATCAATTACTGACCTAGGTGGAAACATATGAACAGTGTATTGTGGGAAATAATTTCGCCGGTATTCCTTGTATTTTAGTCAAACAATAAAAATAATACTTCGAAGTACTATTAATAGTACTGGTACTACGTAGTACGTACCCAGACTCTGCATGCAAACGGGATTTCCTTGTGAAGAATTCCTAATACTACATACTAGTACCGGTAGTTCTGTACTACGTAGTACTACTTAAGTATAATACTGATACTTACTAAATTTATGTTAATACGTAGTATACCAGTACTATTAATAGTACTACGTACAGTAGTATTACAGTATTTTATTGCTTGACTAACTGTAAGTTATATTTAAATACTATTAATAGGAACTTGACGGTGAAAGAGGGCTAGAATTGATAAAGGGGCAAGAATTGGTCGTTGACGTTACAGCAATTTGCACCATGCTGCGAAGAATGTGCCGCGCAATGAACTGACTGGTGCGATATTGCGTTTCTTGGGGAGAATCTCTCCTTTAGAGATGATAACGTTACACGTAAGTGGTTCAAAGCTAGAACATTCTTAGTTACACTGCAGGTTAAGGGCCCAATGGGACTGCGGGAGTCAGGTAAGCATGCCATGGGCTACTGCTGTCCGTAGTCGATGGCAGCGGCGGGATGACGAAATGCTAGTACAAAGCAACTGTCAATAATACACCATTGTATAAGACATGTGTCGTACAGGCGGAATCCGAGAGCCACCGCGACCACTCAAGTGCGCGTCCCACGCTCGTCTAGAGATACAGGGTTAGGTGAGATACAGGGTTGTTGACTCGGAACCTGACAGCCACCAACGACTCCATCGTCATGTCTTGGTCGAATAGCGGATGAAGCCGTGTTGTAGCTTCAGTTTGTTGCGGTAGTTCCAAGGTTGGATTTGCAGTCTTTTGAACAGCCTTGTTGGTGAGGAACGCGGTGACGTCCCGCGTCACTCCATCATCGTCATCCTCGTTGGTGGAACCGCGGGAGGCCTTGAGTTGCTGCAGCAACGTTAACTTGTGGCATATGTGGTCGAGTTTCATACGAATGGATGCCTACACATACATTTGTTAGCAGTGAATCATGAAAAAAAATGAGTTCGCGTACACCAGGTGCTGCAAGCTCGTCCGTGGGTGCGCTATGCACACTGTATCGCTTGTGAAAAGTCAAACCAGCTATGAAGGAATAGCGGGTGTTACCTTTTTGTGAGACCGTCCAATACGTGCCTGTGCACTTGACGGTGGTGTTTCATGTTGCGCCGGTACAGTTTCTTGCGGTGAATACGCTTGGCCATGGACGTGGCCTGCCGAAGCGCTGTGTCGTCGCCAAAGAACGAGCTGTATTGCGTGCGTAGTCTCGTCAGCGTCTCGGTAAGCGCCGCGCGACGTCGTTCGTAATGCAGCTTGGTCCTGGCACGAGCAGGGAGGTTGTGAAATTCGTCACGTGTTGTTGTGTATGCCGTCGCAAATCGATCCATCTCTTCTTGAAGGGATTTGCATTCTCGAATGCGTTGGAGGCATTCCAAGAGAGTCTGCCGCACTCCACGCATGGTAGTCGGTGGTGGTGTCCTTGGCGGAGTTTCGTGGCTTGGGAGGTGGTGAGCAGAGAACTGGGCAAGCCAGGCAGAGTCCGGGTCCATGGGAGGGAGCGACGGAGGGGGAAAGAAGTACGGTGGTGGATGGCCATAACTACGATACATGTATGGCGGCAGACCACTCGGCGGCGGAAGGGGTGGCGCCCGCGGTGGCCATGACGTTGGCGGCAGGTGGTTCATTTTCGAATTTCGCAATGGACCAATGGAGTGCGATTGGTTGAAATTGAATTCACCAATCGGATTGGGGCACAATCCAGTGCTATGATTGGCTGTTGCGTGACGTTTCATCACCCAATCAACGACGTGCAGCGCGATCTTCAACCGTCGCACGCATCGAATGTGCCGGTTCATTTCGGCATTTCTCCATGTCGAGGCGCAGTCTTCTCGTCTTGTATTTATTGCTGTCGTCAGTCTCATTTGCCACGAGTGAACTGTCCTTCGACCAAGACATCGACAGGTTTTCCATTGAAGCGTCACAGTCTACAGCCAAAGCCAGCAAACCCAGCAGTGGCTCGCGACCAGCGCCCCGTCCAGCCCCAGCACCTAGACCAGCACCTAGACCAGCTCCGGCTCCAAAACCAGCACCCGCTCCTGAATCGCGTCCAGCATCTCGTCCTTCTCCGGCCGGTGGCAGCGGGCGTCCGTCACCTGCGTTGAACCCTCGACCTGCAGTGGCACCACAAACCGCCCCTCGCCCCCCTACACGTCCCGCCCCTGCACCGCGCGTTCCCCGGCCCGCGTTTGCCCCCTCCCCCATCCCCCCACGCAACTCTGGTCCTGTCGTGTATGTAAAACCTGCTGCGGCCCGTCCAGTGGTAGTGCGACCCATCACGTACATCCACTACCCATATTACGTCCGTCCACTCTACATCTCCCGACCTATCGTGGTTGTGTCGCCCGTGTTTTGGGCTACCAACATGTGCTACAGGTCGCATTGCCACGTCCAATACCAGCGATGTGTGCAAGTGTTTGGTGACGGCTGCTTCTGCTATCCCGGGTTGCTCCAGTGCCTGCAAACCGCATGCACGAGCTTTTATCAAACAGCTGTCGATCAGTGTCTTGAGCAACAAGTCCAACCCGCACGGTGTATCGTTCGCTGCCACGCACAGCGTTATCCAGTAGCGTTTTCAACCGAAACCTCACCAAGTCCGTCGGGTCGTGCAACCAACGTAACCAACGATACGATTGTATTTATCGACGACAGTTATGCATTTGACGACAATGTCGAGTATACGGTGGTCGTCGTGCTCTACGTCGAAGCCACGACGGCGGCGTTGCTGCAAGATGCTGACTACGAGATCGCCACCGCCATCGCAGGCGTACCGTCGTCGAAAGAGTACTTTGACGTAAGCAATGTCACTCTGACGTTCCAAGACGTCCTCGTCAACGACACCGCCCCTGTGTTGGAGGTCACAGCAAGCATCTCATTGTCGTCGTTCAAGGTCATGCAAGCCACGGACACGATGTTTCAAGCCATGATGCTAGGCAATAGCAACTCTACGTTTGGTGCCCAACTCGTGGATGCACATGTCCTGTTCGACCCAGCGCAGGTCAGCGTAGCCGACGTCAAGTCGGACGTGTCGTTTGCCTCCGACGACAATGCGCAAGAGATCCCTGGCAATGGCGGTGGTATACCATCATATGTGTCCCCTCGAACGATTGTCGTAGCAGTGCTGTTGTTGCTGGTGTAAGCCTGTAGCCCGTCGTTTACAGTTCCGAGGTTCGACCAAATATGTACTCCGAGTTTACTCGAAACGTTAGAGGTCGACAAACTTATAGTTGCTGTGACAATATAATATCAGCACTTTGTACTATTAATAGGGAGCCTGCCACGTTTTGAGAATTCGATGACGCGAAGTAGGTAGTAGGAGGACGCGAAGCTTCTGTGTGCTGTTGTGGTCAGTCAACGTGCGGTTCTTGTCAGACGATCTAGGAAGGGGACACTGGATGTGGGAAGGAAGGGTACACTGGATGTGGGAAAGATATGCACAGGGTAAAGCATCAGTATGCGTATGTTTAGTTTTCAGAGCTGTCCTTTTATCAACACTTTTGAAATCGATGGATCGATTGTTTGTACTGACTTTTGTATCATATGTAAAGATCGTACTAATTAAAGTCTCACACTAATTGTTGAATTGGTCGAAGAGTGAGGTTTGATTGGCCACTTCATCAGTGATGTGGGTTTTGATTGGTCAATCGATTGTCTGCTGATTTGATGCTGCTCATTCGATTACTACTACCAATTTCGAATGGACTTGACAATATCATCCGACACTTCCACTGCCAAAATACCGGTATAGAGTTAGTTACCATAGATACAAGTTCTCATCACGACCACTGCTGATCACATCGTCACATGCACCAATCATGCAATCATACGATGTACGCATGCAGATATCAATACTCCATGTTATACGTATACGTGTATGTTTCGTCAAGAGTCAGCCGTTACATGCTTGATATCGCCAGAATCCGCTATGAATGACAAAACACGCATCCGTATCACAACTACTTTTGTATGGAACGGTAGGGGCGTGATTTGGCATACACTGACCATCAGCTCAGTGTTTCATTGGCAGGTCCATATCCAATGGCATGTTGGGAAATCCCACCGTCAATCGTTCCTGCTGGGGTAGAGGACAAGCATGTGAAACCCGTCGAAGGTCACATATAAACAAGTCGTCTCAACCGACCCCCACCACGAGGAAGGACTCCAGCATGCCGCACCGCCGTCCATCCCATGTCAAGATCACCAAGACGCTGCAGTCCCTGGAGCCGTACTCTGGCCCGGCGATGTTTGCGACGATCTTTACCGTGGGAATCGTCCTCGGGTTCGCACTGGATGCGACGCCCAATATTCCCGAACCGTACGGCCGCATCTCGTCCGTGATCGGATGGACGTACTTTGCCGCGTGGAGCATGAGTTTCTGGCCCCAGATCATCTCCAACTTTTCCCGGCAAAGCGTCGTAGGCGTGTCCCTCGACTACCAGTTGTACAACCTCCTCGGGTTCGTCAGCTACACGATCTTCAACTGCTCGTTCTTCTGGGACACGACTGTCCAAGCCGACTACATGGCGCTGCACGACGGCCATCGCAACGCCGTCCAGATCAACGACGTGTTCTTTGCGCTGCATGCACTCACGGCGACGCTGGTGCAAGCGTACCAATGTCTCGTGTATCCGTGCGGCGACCAGACGTTCTCGGTGCTGTCGCAAGTCGTTGTGGGTACTTCCGCCGCCACGTGCGCGCTCTTCTACCTCGTCTCACTCGCGTCGTCCATGTCCGAGGGGCTGTTCACCACGCTCAACTTTCTCTACCTCCTCAGCTACGTCAAGCTCGGCGCGACCCTTGTCAAGTACATTCCTCAAGTGTATCTGAACCACGCGCGGCGGTCCACGGTGGGCTACTCCATCTACGGCGTCCTCGTCGACTTCCTCGGATCCATCCTCTCCATCGGACAACTCGTTATGGACGGCGCTGTCACGGACGACTGGAGCGCGATTTCTGGCGACCCCGTCAAGTTTGGCCTTGGCGCCGTGTGCATCTTCTTTGACGCGGTGTTTATGGTGCAGCATTACGTGCTATATCCCGACACTGACGAGAAGCACGGACTCGCTCTGGTGGCTCAGCTCAGCACAAGCAGCAGCACCACTGTCATCGTCCAAGTCGCAGATACTGAAGATGATCCGTTGCTAAAGCATGTCGTCAAGCCAACGTCGTCGTATACGTTCGTAGCGGCAGCCGACCATACGAAGAACGACAGTGTTGTGATGAAGAAGAAGAAGTCTTCGCAATCCCTTCGCCATCTTCAAGAGAAAATCGCCCAAGATCCCAATGTCATGGTGCATGTGCCGTACGTCGTCGTGTAGTAGAAAGACATCAGTACTGGTACTGTTCACTCCCCTTTTGGAGAGTAGTAGTAGTAGTAGTAGTACTAGTCGTATTTACCGCCTTTTTATAATTTATATAAAGCCACATTCCATTTTTATGTAGTTTGATTTGGACGAAATCAAAATGGAAATATGTACTATGGAGTATTATTACTACAATTTGAGTAGTTATTCCATTTATATCGGGCATTCGTCCAACTTAACTGCAAAAAGGTGGAGTACGGTACAGTAATAAATAGTAAGCTTATTGGCATTTGCAAAATCACCCTTTATTAATAATAGTAG
Organism: Aphanomyces astaci; assembly: GCF_000520075.1. Taxonomy (NCBI): domain Eukaryota; phylum Oomycota; class Saprolegniomycetes; order Saprolegniales; family Verrucalvaceae; genus Aphanomyces; species Aphanomyces astaci. The sequence continues at coordinate 21,668 of NW_009798357.1, read as the reverse complement.
TAGTACTATTAATACTACTACGTAGTACTACGTACAGTAGTACAGTACTACCATAGTTGTGTTAATGAGTTTACACGAAAAGCTGAAACTCTTGATGAGGGGTCCGAGTATTTAAATTCAAGTCACATATATTTGCATACAAATATGCATACTTATAGATAAATAATAAAAACGATTGAATATCTCAAAATGGACCCACCCCCCACTCCATCCAATCCATCGCCACCAGCGTCCAGTACTTCATCATGACGGAGATTAAGATCAAGGAAGTGTTGAACAAGACATTGCGCGGGTTGGATGAGGCGTTGGTGGACTACATGGTGAGCATCCTGTCGGACTACGACGGCAGCGACCCATTAGTGGACACGATTGCGCCGTTCCTGTTGTCGTCGGGGTTCACAGACGACGAAGACGAAGCGAATCGATACTGCTCGTCGCTGCAAGCGGCCATGCAAGATGCAGGTCTCCTAGCGACGGCGGCCGACGACACATTCAAGAAGCTGGACGTGGTGCAGTCGATGGAGGACATGAGTCGCGCGACGGAAGCCGAGATGAACGGGATCATGGAGCGCATGTGGGGCTTTGAGAACATCCGCAAGACCAAAAACTACAGCATGGACGCGTGCGCAAACACGCAGTCGCAGCGCCAGATCCGCAAGGAAGCGAAGAAGGAGCTCAGCGAACTGGAGAAGGACAAGATGGACGAGGACGAGGACCGGATGTGGGAAGACACGCGCGTGTTGCCTGACATGTCGACCGACAACGGGGAAAAGGTAGTCCCATTCCTTCGCGTTGTTCCTTCTTCAAATCCACATATGCGACATATACATTCGGTAGGATATCCACGTGGACAACGTCACGATGAATTTCAAGGGCCAAACCATCCTCAGCAACACATCGCTCAAGCTTATTTTCGGGCGGCGATATGGCCTTATCGGCAAGGTATTGTGTTTCTTTGACCCAAAATTTGGTTTACTTTTGATTCTTTGCCAAATCTATCGATTGATTTTCTTTGTCCAGTGAATTGGTATCGTCACACTAATTGAAATCACACACTAATTAAATGTATTGATGATCGTGGTTTCCTGCAATCGGATTGGCTCAATCCGTCTTCTGCCGATGATTCTTGTGGATATTTATTTGGTGCTGTGTATTGTCGATTTGATAGTACAAATTTGGGGAGGGGGTGCAATCGAATCGCGCCGACCAAACTGATCCACATTCGATCTGATTGGTTGAATTTCATTAAGAAGGTTTTGATTGGCTAAAATTGTTGAGCTCATCTGAGGTAGCCAATCAAATCGATTTAAATTCCAACGAGAAACCACGCCACAACACGAAATTTCACTCGAAAGCACAATAAATCGATGCATTTATTCATTCATTCTCCATGATATTGTCCTTGTTTTGCCCAATATTTGGTTGACTTTTGATTTTTTGCCAAATCTATCATCGATCGATTCTTTGACGTTTGTAAAGGTCGTCCAGTATCACACTAATTTCAATCACACACTAATTCGATTGAATTATTCGAAGAGTGGATGATTTGATTGGCTAGTTGATTCATGTTTTGTGTTTTGATTGGTCGATCGATTCTCTGCCTTCGATTTGGTGATTCTGCTCCCTTCGATTGAGCACCGAAACACTCCAATTTCGAATCGAATGGACAATATCCCTCCAGTTTAGAATAAACATATCAACCATATCCACATATATCCCCAAATCATCCTCCATCTATCCATCCATTGATCACGTTTCTTTCATGTACTTATGTAGAACGGCGCCGGGAAAACCACGTTGCTGCGGTTCATGTCCCATTATGAGATTGAAAAGTTCCCGCGGCATGTGCGCATGCAGCACGTCGAGCAAGAATCCGCGTCCAAGCTGAGTCTGGTCGAGGACTCGGTGCTGTCGGTCGTGCTCGCCGCCGACTACGAGCGCACGCTGCTCTTGGCCGAAGAAAAGCAACTCCTCGAATCGAACGACAACCCCGAGCGCATCCACAAGGTCCACGAACGCCTCCAGCAGATCGACTCGGACTCGGCAGAAAGCCGCGCCAGAACCATCCTCGCCGGCCTCCAGTTCCCAGAATCAGTCGTCGACGGCCCAGCTAAGGCGCTGTCTGGGGGGTGGCGGATGCGCACGGCGCTCGCTGGCGCGTTGTTCATGTCCCCTGACCTCTTGTTGCTTGACGAACCGACCAACCATTTGGATTTGGAGGTACACAGACTTGTTTGCGATATAGATATATATATCTGCACGCAGTATACGAGTCCTAGGTGTATTGCTACTAACTCGCATACTAGTACTAGTAGTAGTAGTATGTGTTAGCAGGGGAAATAGGTGATATGGGGAGGGGGTGTTGTGTTTTGTGTGGGGGTAATACCCACGTGGAATGTGTGTGTGTTGGATGAAGTTATCACGTGTTTTTAGCATTTGTTGTAAAGTGATATGTATATTCATATATATATAGTTATATTTATATATATTGATGTTGACATGTGGACATACATGTGGGGTATCGTGTTTTGGGTGGAGGAACACCAACGTGGAATGTATGTGTGTGGGATGATGTTGAGGTCTTGCTTGGGTAACTTTTCACGTCGTTTGCATATATATCATTAAATGAAAGATATACATTAATATGTGGGTATGTGTCTTGCATGGCGCCCCAGAATATATATATATATATATATATTCCCAGGTCAGATGTCGACAAGTCTTGCCGATATATATATATATATATATATATATATTGGCATGCCGTACATATGCAGTATATATTTTGATCGTGACGACAGTTGTGGATTGTAGGCGGTAATGTGGTTGGAAAAGTACTTGGAGACGTACCCCAAGACGTTGATTGTGGTATCACATGACCGCAACTTTCTCAACCAAGTCACGACCGATACAATTTACTTGGCCAAGCAGCAACTCTCGTACCATCGCGGCAACTTTCAGTCTTTTGAAAACACGCAGGAAGAGTTGCTCAAGAACCAGCGCAAGGTAGTACATATATATATGTACACTAGAACTCAACGATATCTCACATGTTTCATTGTCGCAGGCGTACGAAGCGCAGCAGATGAAGGTGTCGCACATGCAAGAGTTTATCGATCGGTTCCGGTGCAATGCAAAGAAGGCGCCGCTGGTTCAAAGTCGTGTGAAGGCATTGGAAAAAATCATGCGGACCGCCGTGGAGGAACCGGAGGACCCCCGCGCGTTCAAAATGAACTTTCCGCCGCCAGAACCCCTCGGCCGCCCCATCATTTCCGTCGAAAACGTGGCCTTTGGGTACGGCGACGGCCGCCCCGAGTTGTTTCACGGTGAGCCACAGACACACACAAATATTGTCCACCTTGGTGGCTCATACGTTTTACCCCAAAATACTGTGGACTACTTTTGTGCTAAAACGCCAAACTCCATCGATCGATAATTCTTTGAATCATTTTGCATGTGAAAAAACAGTGTCCTGTGGGGATGATTGGTATCACACTATTTGAAATCATACACTAATTCAACGTTCAAGATGGTTTTCCCTGCAATCGGATTCGCTCACTTGTTTTGCCGATATATTCTTCTTGTGTACATTAACTGATTGTCCATGGGGTCAGTTTCGTAGAAACACTCCAGTTTCGTAGAAACACTCGGGAACGAATAGATTATATACTTCGAAGTATAAATTAGATATGTGAACGTTGTTGTACTTGGTGTATATTAGATGTGAACTTTGGCATTGACATGTCGAGCCGCATTGGCATCCTGGGCGTGAACGGGTCGGGGAAGAGTACGCTGATCAACCTCATGCTTGGCAAGCTCGACCCGACGCATGGCAAGTGTGTGCGCAACCCCCGCGTGCGCATCTCCACCTTCACACAGCATCATGTGGACTCGTTGGATTTGGGCAAAACCGCCGTGGAGAACATGATGGAGCTGTTCCCGGGCCACGAACCTGACGAGTTTCGCACCCACTTGGGGCGGTTCAACCTCTCGGGTGAGCTCGCGATGAAGCCGACGCGCAAGTTGTCAGGTGGGCAAAAGGTACGAATGGTACTGGATGTTGGCAAGTATATATATATATATATATATATGTAGTCGCGCGTGGGGTTTGCTGTGCTGACGTGGCGCCTTCCGCACGTGGTTGTCCTCGATGAGCCGACGAATCACTTGGACATTGGTACGATCTTTAGCTAGAAGAAGAAGGGAGAAAGGATTGATTGACTAATGGATTGGATTGGCTAGAGACGATCGATGCATTGATCGATGCTCTCCGCAACTACAAGGGCGGAGTCGTGATTGTATCGCATGACCAGCACTTTGTCAACAGCATTTGCACCGAGTTGTGGGTTGTGGGCGACCGAAAAGTCACGCGGTTCCAAGGGTCCATGGCCGAATACAAGAAGGCAATTCTCAACGAATGATAACCACCCAATAATACATGGATGGATGGGCGACTTGTCCGTGCTACTGGTATAGTTAGCCTATGGTGGATCACGGGGAAGGGGATATACTATGTATATGTATGTATATGTGGATGGCACAGCGAGCTAGCTATCATCTTCCACGAGCATTAATGCATCGTAAGGTTGGTGGGTGGGGATGACGACACAACTTGCGTGGACACAGACACACATCACGTTCGTTGTCAACCTGGTTATGCACATATAAGCTGAGCCGCACGCATCCTGCACCTCTATTCTGGTGTCCATCAGCGACCACTTGCGACACATTTTCTCTCGACGAGCAACTTGATTGGCCAAGACAACGGTTGGTGGATGGAAACTTGAATAATATTACAGCTCCGTACTGTGTGTTTGTATAAACCGATGACGAATATATTAGAATGGCCGCCCATATATAATGGACACGTTGTGTGGTCAGTTTTGAATTTCCGTCGTTGGCAGCAAGCAGCAGCACAAACCATGGCCGAGAAACTCATGTCACCAAGTGACATTGAGCGGATGTTTGAGGTGGCCATCAACAAGTTTGAGCGGTTGCTGGAGGGCAAGTCGAAGACCGTAAGGTCGGAGAAATCTCCTCCCGCTGTAGTGCCACGAAAGGAGCGCAGCACCAGCAGCAACAGCAGCCTTTCCAAACCCACGGCGGGAAAGGCGTCGTTGGGGTCGTATGGGTCGTATAATAACCAACTGTTGCTATTAACCCTAGCCCGCCTTGTACGGCGAGAACAGTCGCACTACTCGAAGTACACCACAATGCCAGCAGCGTTTTTCGTGCCTAACAGGGAACCATGGCCTGCGCATGTTCGCGGCACGAGCGTTAACATAAACGGGTTTCGTGCCGCGAAAAAGAAAGACAAGATCCATCCCAAGATCGAAAAAAAACTCAACGACCTCAATTTTGTGTGGGATCTAAACCAACACAAGTGGCAAATGAACCTTTGGGGATTGCGAATCTACAAAGTTTGCCATGGTGATGTGGATGTCCCACTGTCGTTTGTCGTGCAAAATAAGGACGACACGTATCCGAACGAGTTGTGGTCGTTTGCCCTCGGCCAATGGCTCGCCAAAACGAAAGCGGCTGTTCACGATCTGCCAGAAGGCAAGAAACGGGCGTTGGCCGAAGTTGGTGTGCAGTGGGTAGAGTAGATCAAAACTAGTAACGTTTCAATACATGGTTGTTCTAATGTGATAAACATGAACGTAGTACCTTGTAGAGTACAATCCAGGCTTTTTCTTGGTGATTGTCGTGTAGAAGCAATAGCAGGTAGCATTGAGTTTCTTGAGTGTATTCTTGAGTGGTATGTGACAATAACGTGGTCCGTATACTTTGCACGGGGTAATAAGCGATTCTTTGCAGTGGTAGGTGTCGCGATCGAAACACTTTGAGAGTGTGTGACATGCTATGAGCTCGAATAACGATCGCTCTGGGGATAAAATTCTGGCGGCCAGCTTGAAGAGGTCGCCTACTCGTAGTAGCAAAGTATGCTTTGTTTATAAGCTTACCTCGAGGAATTTCGTATCCACAGAAAATGATTGATTATCCTGCAGTGTCAGGCTAGCACCAACAATGCATCACGTCATACTCCACGTTCGTACTTAAAACTGTATGAAGTTCTCGGAGTATAAGGCTTGATATACGGGCTGCAGTATCGACACATTGCATCGCCTGTAAACAGCGATAGTTTAATGCATAATGATAGGAGCTGTCTACAATTTGGCGTTTACAGAATGATGCAAGCAGCACACATGATTGACTGTATCCACATATGCAGGGAAGAGTAAATAACCGCGAAGTATGCCGTAGTCGCATCGCTCTTCTTGGCTCTGACTTGCTACTGTAAGTGCTATGTCCGTAAGAGCTTACGTTATATACTACCGTATTTCCCACCTGCCAGTACCCCTTGAAATGTCAGTAAAATCTGGTGCAAATGGGTATAGCTAGACAAGGAGAGCTCAGATCAACCAGCAGAGCGTGAGGAAATGTGATTGTTTTGTTTGAATATAGTGAATACCTGTTCGTTTCGTTTTGCTGCAGCTCAAATGCATTTTTGAATTTCATGCCTTCCCCATCGCCAAGCATCGGTGTAACGGTAGCGAGCTTCACTGAATAAATTGGAAAGTGATTAGATTGTCGTCTTAAACTACTAACTACGAAAATGTATGCTATACTAAACTACATCGAGTAAATGTTTTTCTCTACGGCTGCTTCAACGGCCTTGCCCGTTAATGATGCGACAATCTTTAGCTTGTTCTACAGCCTTGATCGTTTTGTTAACGATGCGACAAGCTGTATTCTTGGTCGGCAACCTTGACATCATTAAATTTTCCCCCGGTTGTCGACTTGGATTCTTGAACGCAGGTCTTCAAGCAATCGTTTGAAATGGGGAATATGCTTGATGCTGCGCTCGAGCTCCCAAGTTGCTTCGTGTTCGGGCAAACCATGTCACTTGATTAAGTCCTCTTTCTTCCGATTGAACTGTCGTTGCTTCAACAGTGCTTCAACGATGTGCAGTTTATTTCCCGTGTCGTCGAGAATGATAGAACTTGCTCTGGGTATTGGAATTCCTTGAAATCGTTCTGGGTTTTGGACATGATGCTTCAAGCGATTCACATGGAAGGCAACGTGAAGCCTGCTCATGCTTTGTGGCAGCTTCAACCGCATCGCATTGGCGTTCAAAACTTCTTGTATCTTGAACAGGCAAATGAATCGTGGGACGAACTTGGCTTTTTCATTCTTGTTTTTGACTTCAGCATGCTTCAACGGAATGTTTGTCGTCGCCTGCATCACATAATCGCCCTCCTTGAACTCTACCAGCGATGGCTTCTTGTCGTAGTAGTTCTTCTGTCGAGTTTGTGCTTTTTCCAGGTTGTCAAGTGCCATGCGCACGAGTTCCTTGCGCTGTTCCGCGAAGTTCTTTGCATACTCGTTTAGTGCCTCAATCTCGTTCAGCGATGGGTTGCGTAACTTTCTTCCCGTATCCACTTCAAATGGTGTTAACCCCGTTGACGCTTGAACTAGCCCTTTATGTGCATATTCCATGGTTCCAAGATGTTCTGACCAGTCGTGACCCAAGTTTGAGACTTGACATCTCAAAGCATCTTCGAGGGTCCGATTTTGTCGTTCGGTGGCTCCATCACTTTGCGGCCGACCCACCGTCGCCATGCAATGCTTGACGCCCATGATCTTCATCAACGCTTGCCAAAATTCACTCGTGAACTTGGAATCTCGGTCGCTGATGACAACTGCGGACAAACCATGGTGTCGGACGACTGCATCGAAGAATTCCTTTGCTGCTTGAAGAGCATCCACGTTTGACTTGTCGCACAGTATGCTGGACGCTTTGAAGTTTTTAGCAACGCACGTCATGATCGCATCCTTTCCGTTCGAGACCGGTAAACCAGTAATCCAGTCCATCGAAACTGTGTGCCAACATTCTTCAGGCGATTCGAT
>NW_009798357.1:10618-13657 GCF_000520075.1 Aphanomyces astaci | reverse complement strand
AAATTGGAAAGTGATTAGATTGTCGTCTTAAACTACTAACTACGAAAATGTATGCTATACTAAACTACATCGAGTAAATGTTTTTCTCTACGGCTGCTTCAACGGCCTTGCCCGTTAATGATGCGACAATCTTTAGCTTGTTCTACAGCCTTGATCGTTTTGTTAACGATGCGACAAGCTGTATTCTTGGTCGGCAACCTTGACATCATTAAATTTTCCCCCGGTTGTCGACTTGGATTCTTGAACGCAGGTCTTCAAGCAATCGTTTGAAATGGGGAATATGCTTGATGCTGCGCTCGAGCTCCCAAGTTGCTTCGTGTTCGGGCAAACCATGTCACTTGATTAAGTCCTCTTTCTTCCGATTGAACTGTCGTTGCTTCAACAGTGCTTCAACGATGTGCAGTTTATTTCCCGTGTCGTAGAGAATGATAGAACTTGCTCTGGGTATTGGAATTCCTTGAAATCGTTCTGGGTTTTGGACATGATGCTTCAAGCGATTCACATGGAAGGCAACGTGAAGCCTGCTCATGCTTTGTGGCAGCTTCAACCGCATCGCATTGGCGTTCAAAACTTCTTGTATCTTGAACAGGCAAATGAATCGTGGGACGAACTTGGCTTTTTCATTCTTGTTTTTGACTTCAGCATGCTTCAACGGAATGTTTGTCGTCGCCTGCATCACATAATCGCCCTCCTTGAACTCTACCAGCGATGGCTTCTTGTCGTAGTAGTTCTTCTGTCGAGTTTGTGCTTTTTCCAGGTTGTCAAGTGCCATGCGCACGAGTTCCTTGCGCTGTTCCGCGAAGTTCTTTGCATACTCGTTTAGTGCCTCAATCTCGTTCAGCGATGGGTTGCGTAACTTTCTTCCCGTATCCACTTCAAATGGTGTTAACCCCGTTGACGCTTGAACTAGCCCTTTATGTGCATATTCCATGGTTCCAAGATGTTCTGACCAGTCGTGACCCAAGTTTGAGACTTGACATCTCAAAGCATCTTCGAGGGTCCGATTTTGTCGTTCGGTGGCTCCATCACTTTGCGGCCGACCCACCGTCGCCATGCAATGCTTGACGCCCATGATCTTCATCAACGCTTGCCAAAATTCACTCGTGAACTTGGAATCTCGGTCGCTGATGACAACTGCTGGCAAACCATGGTGTCGGACGACTGCATCGAAGAATTCCTTTGCTGCTTGAAGAGCATCCACGTTTGACTTGTCGCACAGTATGCTGGACGCTTTGAAGTTTTTAGCAACGCACGTCATGATCGCATCCTTTCCGTTCGAGACCGGTAAACCAGTAATCCAGTCCATCGAAACTGTGTGCCAACATTCTTCAGGCGATTCGATTGGAATCATTCTTCCATTCGCCTTGGCGCTGCTTGGCTTGTATCGCGAACAAGTTTCACACGCCGCAACATAGAGTTTCACGTCTTCTTCAAGACCGCTCCAATAATACCATTGTGCAACGTGCAATTGCGTTCGCCATACGCCGGGATGAGCCGTGGTGCTTGTGTCATGACTCTGCGAAATAATCTCGCCCTTGAGGTAGTCGTCGTTTGGAACGCACAACTTCCACACTTGATCCTTCGATTTCACGAAGAAGAGTCCATCCTTCTTCTAGAGCTTGTCTTCGTTCTCGAAGTCCTTCGTCTTGGCGTATTCTCGCACAAAGCGTTGCTTGAAGTTATCGTCCATCTTGATCGATGAATACGAAAATTTCTCCGCGTGGTTGATGACGAGTTGATGCGGAACTTCGACTTCGAAATTCGGTGCATCGACCTCCTCCCACCGAGAAGGCAAGTTCATCATCAATTCCAAAGTGCGAATGTTCAAGCACTTGATGTCATGCAATCGATCCTTCCATCGGTTAACGCAACGATAGCGTTCGTAACACGTAGTGTCACACTCATGCACAGCGCACGTACCCGCTTACATGATATTGCGCGGTGGACGTGAGAGTGCATCCGCAACAACGTTTGTTTTTCCAGGACGATGGTGCAACGTAAAGTCAAAGCTGCTGAAGAAATCTAACCAGTGTTAACTTAGCTGTTAAAACTGGAGTCTTCAGAAACCACTGACAAGTCGCGTTGTCCGTGAAGACATCAAAGTGTGACCCATAGACGTACTGTCTCCACTTGGCTATTGCCAACTTGATCGCATACAATTCTTTCTCATGCGATGGCCAATTGCACTCGGTGTCACTTAGCTTCTTCGACAAAAATGCAACCGGTCGGTCTTCTTTGTTCGCATCCAGTTGCGATAACACCGCTCCACAACAATAGCCCGAGGCATCCGTTGTGATCATAAATGGTTTGTCAAAGTCCGGTAACTGCAACACTGGAGCTTGTTACAACGCAGCCTTGACGACCAAAAACGCCCTGTTGTGTCGGTCCATCCATTCCCATGGAACCTTCGCGAGCTCGCTGAATCGGTAGTATCAACTTGGCATAGTTCGCAATGAACTTGCGGTAGTACCCCGCCATGCCGAAGAAACTTAAGAGCTCCTTGCGATTACTAATCGCTGCCCACTCTTCGATCGCTCGAACCTTGCTCGAATCGACTTGCAATCCATCACCAGAGATGGTGTGCCCCAGGAAGTTCACTTTATCGACTGCAAACACGCACTTGTCGAGTCGCACATACAACTTTTCCTTGCACAAGACTTCCAGGACAACTCGCACATGTTCGACGTGTTCGTCCATGGTCTTCGAGTAGACACAAATGTCATCCAGGTAGACAACAACGAATGGAAACTTGTCGAACAATGATCGCATCAGTCGCGACCATATCCCCGGCATACCCGCCATGCCCATCGGCGCAACGCACCATTGCAAGAGTTCCTTGTGCGTTCGAAATGCCGTGTACTTGCGAGCATGTGGGAGCACAAGCATTTGATGGTACCCCGATGCAAGATCAAGCTTCGAGAATATCTTGCATCCATGCATCTTGTTGAAGATGTCCTGTTGGGTAGAGGTATCTTGGGGATTTCAGACCGGGAGTTGACATGCCGGTAGTCGAGCACCCATCGAATTGGAGTGTTCGCG
>NW_009798357.1:5931-10518 GCF_000520075.1 Aphanomyces astaci | reverse complement strand
CATGTCTGTGGACACTTGCGACTCCAAACGCGGTACATGTCCTTCGCGCTGGCCGCTTCCATAGTCCGTCCGATTCCATCGGTTCGTCTTGTTGGGACGCTTCATCGACGAGACTGAAACAGAATGTGCACGTTCATACTCCAACGCCGCCTTGATTGCTTCAGACAAGGTCTTGCTTTGACGGTACTTCACTTCCTCGCGGGTCTTCAATTTTAACCCTCGAATGAAGAACGTCACCTTGTCCAGCTCTGACATCTCCTGCACATCCGTGCAAACTCGACGGAATCGATATACTCGACTAAGTCTTTGCACCCCTTCTGCTGCAACGCAAACAGACGGTCGCGTAGCCGCTCTTGTAGATCACTCGGTTCGAACTCTTCACGCAAACCGTGTTCAAACTCCGCGAGTGTTGTAAACCCATGACCTTGCGACGCTAGCTCTTGATACCATGCAGCTGCTTGCCCTTGGAGGTTCGCAACAACCATCGCTAGACAGCGTGCTTCAACCGTTTCGTCGGTTTCGTACGTCAAGTTTTTCGCCGCAAAGAACGTCTTGACGCGATTGATGTATAACCTGCTGCTCTCGTTCAAATGCCCATGGTACGCTGGCATTGAGAGTCCCTCGACACGCCTTTCAGTGTCACGTGGTTGGCTTCTACCCTGATCGCCGTTACTAGACACACATTGAAGTAGCGCTGCTTGCATGTCCTGCTGCGCCTTCAGTTGATTCTCCTGTTGCGCTTGTTGATTTGCCAACGCTTGCGCTTGTGCTTGGGTTTGAGCCTCCAGCAGTTGTTGGATCATCTGCTGTTGGTGCTCCATAGTCCCAACTAACCTCGCAAACACTTCCTCCATGATTTCGATTGGAAAAAAGGTTTTATTACAGGCTCGCTAGGTAATCAACTAAGTCTTCCTTAATGTCGATCTTCGGTTTCTTCGCTTCGATCTTCAATCGCTTCGGTTACGTATCCGGACGACAGACTTAAAGTTGCTTGGACCTTGATAAGTTCGTCGAGAGCGTACTTAATACGGTTGCTATTTAAGCCGCTGTTCACGTTTCGCAGGTCTCGCTGAAAAGGCTCGTTCACTCGTTCCACTGTTCGGATCTTCTCGATCAGACTCTTTCTAATTGCGTCCAAGTTCTCGACGTCGATTTGTTCGAGATAGTGGATGGCGTTAAATGAGACTAACTCCCTCTGACTCGACGCCTTGCGCTTGAGGATGTTCTGGTCCCGCTGGATAACCTTTCTACTCGCCGCTGCCGCTCGCTCCGCTTTCCTGAATTCCTTCTTTACGCGTGACTTATTCTTGCCCATGCACGGGTTTCGTTGGCAGTGACTCTTCACACGCACCAAATGTCCCTTTCCCAACGGTTGACTCTGCCCCTACCGACTCTGATGCCGGATACTAAGGAGAGTACTGTCGAGGAAACATAAACACTTAGGCGATCGCTAGCTCTACACTAGTCGCTACGAAAGGTCGCCGTTGAACCTTTGCCTGAACTAGATTGAGTAACCTTAAAACATCCGAGCTATGCCCCTCGGTGTAAGTCCTTGCTGTCGAACTGAACTGAACAGAACCAGGAAGTGCTACCAAATGTAACGGTAGCGAGCTTCACTGAGTAAATTGGAAAGTGATTAGATTGTCGTCTTAAACTACTAACTACGAAAATGTATGCTATACTAAACTACATCGAGTAAATGTTTTTCTCTACGGCTTCTTCAACGGCCTTGCCCGTTAATGGTGCGACAATCTTTAGCTTGTTCTACAGCCTTGATCGTTTTGTTAACGATGCGACAAGCTGTATTCTTGGTCGGCAACCTTGCCATCATTACAATCGGCCGCAATTAGTACTACTCGGTCAAAGTCAAGATAGCCATCGTCGCCAAGAACATGAATGCCAACCAGAGCGCCTACACCACCGCATAGCAGCATGGTCTTCAGACCAGTCAGGTTTCTAGATGGATCAAGAACTTGGTTAGTTTGAAAGCAGCAGCAGCAAAATCGCCGCACAAGTTGACAGTGGGAAAATGCCATGGAGTGTCAAAGACTCTGGTCGAAGCCGAAGTGCAGACCTACTGCAAGTCCCTGCGCGACGAAGACATCGCTGTGGGTACAAAAGTGCTCATTGTCAAGGCATTGAGCATCCATCCTTCCTTCCACGGTGGCCGGGCGAAGGCATTATCAAACTGGGTCTACGAATTCTTGAATCGGAACCACCTGTGCCTTCGTCGTCCAACTCGCCAAGGACAGAAGCGTTCGAACCACCTGCAAGCTACCATGGACGACTTTGTTGGCAACGTGAACGATAGGTTCCTCTCTTTTGGTACCTTAGCCAATGTTCCGATGAATCGTTTGGTCAACATGGACGAAACACCAGTATACTTCGAACCCAAGTTGCACACAACAATTTCGAAGAAGGGCTTGAAGACTGTGTCGGCTCGCGTGTACTCGTCCCACAATCCTCGGGTGTCCGTGTGCTTGGCCGTGACAGCCACCGGCGAGATGTTGCCACCATACGTTGTGTTAAGGGGGTCCCGGGCGAAAAGGATCGATTCTTCCTGCCCCCCAACATGTTTGGTACGTGACAAAAAAATGCGTGATGGACGATCCGACGACAGAAGCTTGGCGAAAATCGGTCTGGGTGCCGTTTATTGGCGACGAAAGCCCGAGCGTGCTTCTACTCGACGACTACAAGTGCCACAAGCAACCATCATTCACTCGCAAAGTTGCGAAAGTAGGAACCGAGTTGGAAATTATTCCAGGTATTTACAATATTTTATTACAATTTTGATATATCGATGATATATTTAGGTGGATACAGTACACCTGTGTCCTGCAGCCTCTGGATGTGGGCATAAATAAGCCCTTCAAGGAGAACATCACCTGTGTCCTGCAGCCTTTGGATGCGGGCATAAATAAGCCCTTCAAGGACAACATTCGACACCAACACATGCTTTGGGCTGCAACACAGATGGTGGGAAACTCTGTCGTTGCATCCCCATCTCGCGAAGTTATTTTGGAATGGATCAGAAAAGCGTGGTCAGAAATTACTGTCGAAACAATTCTCAACGCGTGGCGCAAGTGCGGTTAACGTTATGGATATGTAGTGTGGAATATGTATATACACAACGATCTACTGTCTACTGGTTTGATGATACTCCTGGAGGTGGTCCATAAGGACGGCTTGAACAATACCAGCGTTTCGTTCGGAGCGTTGACGCTGGTATTTGCTCAGGGAGGTGCGGTAGTCCTCTACAACGATGGCAATATTGTTCGCAAAGTCTTATTTCTTCTTCAGCAAGCGCAAAGGGAGGAAGCCGGCGTGGCATGCTTACTCGCTGGCAACAAGGCGGAACACCTTGAGAACCTCTTCGAGGTTCCCATTTTCGCCTTTAACCTCAAGGCGGCAAACAACCAGGTCGTCGACTGTAAGGCTATCCCCACAAATGTCATGGCAGGTACATGAGCGGGTCCCTTCACCGCTCGACACACCCACGATGTCGACAGCCTTCAGCTCCATGAGTCGACGCGCACACAAACACACTGGCCAACGTCGTGTCGTCCTGGTACTGTCTGTCGTAGTTCGTAAATTAAAAGTTACCCACAACGTCAAGTCTTGAACTTGCGTGGCATAGGCTACAGTATACTACCGTATTCCCCACCTACCAGTACCCATCATTTCTCCTGGTCTAATAGTACCAATTTCAAAGCTGAGCTCATTGCAGAACGCTTTGTAGAATCCCCACGAGGCTGTACCCGTTTAAGATTTGATTGGTTGGTTTATAGCTCCAGTAAAGTCACCCCAAGTGTGTTTGTGTGCGCGTCGCCTCATGGAGCTGAAGGCTGTCGACATCGTGGGTGTGTCGAGCGGTGAAGGGACCCGCTCATGTACCTGCCATGACATGTGTGGGGATAGCCTTACAGTCGACGACCTGGTTGTTTGCCGCCTTGAGGTTCAAGGCGAAAGTGTGAACCTGAAAGAGGTTCTCAAGGTGTTCCTCCTTGTTGCCAGCGAGTAAGCATGCCGCGTCGGTTGCGCTTGCTAAAGAAGAAAGAAGACTTTGCGAACAAGTTTGCCATCGTTGTAGATGACTACCGCACCTCCCTGAGCAAATACCAGCGGCAACGCTCCGAACGAAACGCTGGTATTGTTAAAACCATCCTTTTGGACCACCTCCAGGAGTATCATCTAACCAGTGGCAGTAGATCGTTGTGTATATACATATTCTATACACGACATATCCATAACCGCACTTGCGCCACGTGTTGAGAACTGTTTCCACAGTAATTTCTGACCACGCTTTTCTGATCCATTCCAAAATAACTTCGCGAGATGGGGATGCAACGACAGAGTTTCCCACCATCTATGTTGCAGCCCAAAGCATGTGTTGGTGTCGGATGTTGTTCTTGAAGGGCTTATTCTGCAGCATCATTCGCTCATCGACGTACTTGGTCATCTGTGTATGGTGGCGGCGCTTTAGCGAGGGGTGGAAATTGTAAACTTGAAACAAATGGAGAAAATATTGGCAAATCTGAACCAAAATGTGCTGTCGAAGGTTTATCCCGAGGTTTCGTGGTTTATCCC
>NW_009798357.1:3020-5831 GCF_000520075.1 Aphanomyces astaci | reverse complement strand
ATCTTGCATCCATGCATCTTGTTGAAGATGTCCTGTTGGGTAGAGGTATCTTGGGGATTTCAGACCGGGAGTTGACATGCCGGTAGTCGAGCACCCATCGAATTGGAGTGTTCGCGGTTGCTGTCTTCAACCACACGTGACGAGATGGCATTTTACCGTTCTCATCCTTCTTTGGCACTCCAAAGATGTTCGACACCCAATCGCTCGTTGACAACTCAACCCATCCTTTGGCTTTGAGCTTGTTGACAAACTTGTCCAACGACTCTTGCTTCACTTTCGCCAGTCGAAATGGTGCACGAAGCTGTGGCTTCGCATCTGGCTTCATCGTGACGTCAAACTGAACCGCTCGTTCCGGTGGCAGTTCATCCGGTAGTTTCTCCGGAAAGACGTCCTTGAACTCATCGATAAGAGTCTCGATCTCTGCTGGTCGTTGCTGTGTTTGTGCTTGGACTTCACAAACCTTGACCATCCATCCAGTCGACTCCGTCGACATCGCATTGGCTTCTACTTCTTCCTCAATCGAAGTGATTTCACTCTTTCGCCAATCGATAACTGGATTGTGCTTCGCAAACCAAGGTACACCCAGGATAACGTCAAAGTCCTTGTCTTTCAAGTCCCACTCTGTCATTACTGTGTCCTTAAATGAGAACTTGTCGACCTTGATCGTTTCCATGACTTCTCGCGTATTCGTCATAGGTGACCACACGTTGTCATACGCAGCAATGCGCACTGACTTGTTGCGAATGATGTTGGTTCCCAACCCAACTCGACAAAGTGAATCCGTCGCTCCAGAATCCAACAACACTTCACATCTTTGCCATTCATTACACCCGACTTAATCATCAACGCTGGTGACTTCTTTCCAGCTTCGGGCTCGACTTGAACAACCGTTCCCACAGCCCCCTTGTCGTCGTTCACTTCCTTGACGACTCCAAACGAGATGCACTCAACATCATCGTTCGACACTTGCTCCTGGACTTCGAAGTTGTTCTCGTGGCTGGGCGGTGCCTGCCTTGATATCTTCTTGGGCTTCCGACATTCTGTCGCGATATGCCCCAACTTCTGACAGTTGTAACAGCGAATCTTGCTGCTGTCCTTCCTTTGACTTCCTTGCATCTTGACATTGTCCACTTCCATGTCTGTGGACACTTGCGACTCCAAACGCGGTACATGTCCTTCGCGCTGGCCGCTTCCATAGTCCGTCCGATTCCATCGGTTCGTCTTGTTGGGACGCTTCATCGACGAGACTGAAACAGAATGTGCACGTTCATACTCCAACGCCGCCTTGATTGCTTCAGACAAGGTCTTGCTTTGACGGTACTTCACTTCCTCGCGGGTCTTCAATTTTAACCCTCGAATGAAGAACGTCACCTTGTCCAGCTCTGACATCTCCTGCACATCCGTGCAAACACGACGGAATCGATGTACTCGACTAAGTCTTTGCACCCCTTCTGCTGCAACGCAAACAGACGGTCACGTAGCCGCTCTTGTAGATCACTCGGTTCGAACTCTTCACGCAAACCGTGTTCAAACTCCGCGAGTGTCGTAAACCCATGACCTTGCGACGCTAGCTCTTGATACCATGCAGCTGCTTGCCCTTGGAGGTTCGCAACAACCATCGCTAGACAGCGTGCTTCAACCGTTTCGTCGGTTTCGTACGTCAAGTTTTTCGCCGCAAAGAACGTCTTGACGCGATTGATGTATAACCTGCTGCTCTCGTTCAAATGCCCATGGTACGCTGGCATTGAGAGTCCCTCGACACGCCTTTCAGTGTCACGTGGTTGGCTTCTACCCTGATCGCCGTTACTAGACACACATTGAAGTAGCGCTGCTTGCATGTCCTGCTGCGCCTTCAGTTGATTCTCCTGTTGCGCTTGTTGATTTGCCAACGCTTGCGCTTGTGCTTGGGTTTGAGCCTCCAGCAGTTGTTGGATCATCTGCTGTTGGTGCTCCATAGTCCCAACTAACCTCGCAAACACTTCCTCCATGATTTCGATTGGAAAAAAGGTTTTATTACAGGCTCGCTAGGTAATCAACTAAGTCTTCCTTAATGTCGATCTTCGGTTTCTTCGCTTCGATCTTCAATCGCTTCGGTTACGTATCCGGACGACAGACTTAAAGTTGCTTGGACCTTGATAAGTTCGTCGAGAGCGTACTTAATACGGTTGCTATTTAAGCCGCTGTTCACGTTTCGCAGGTCTCGCTGAAAAGGCTCGTTCACTCGTTCCACTGTTCGGATCTTCTCGATCAGACTCTTTCTAATTGCGTCCAAGTTCTCGACGTCGATTTGTTCGAGATAGTGGATGGCGTTAAATGAGACTAACTCCCTCTGACTCGACGCCTTGCGCTTGAGGATGTTCTGGTCCCGCTGGATAACCTTTCTACTCGCCGCTGCCGCTCGCTCCGCTTTCCTGAATTCCTTCTTTACGCGTGACTTATTCTTGCCCATGCACGGGTTTCGTTGGCAGTGACTCTTCACACGCACCAAATGTCCCTTTCCCAACGGTCGACTCTGCCCCTACCGACCCTGATGCCGGATACTAAGGAGAGTACTGTCGAGGGAAAAGAAACACTTAGGCGATCGCTAGCTCTACACTAGTCGCTACGAAAGGTCGCCGTTGAACCTTTGCCTGAACTAGATTGAGTAACCTTAAAACATCCGAGCTATGCCCCTCGGTGTAAGTCCTTGCTGTCGAACTGAACTGAACAGAACCAGGAAGTGCTACCAAATGTAACGGTAGCGAGCTTCACTGAGTAAATTGGAAAGTGATTAGATTGTCGTCTTAAACTACTAACTACGAAAATGTATGC
>NW_009798357.1:0-2920 GCF_000520075.1 Aphanomyces astaci | reverse complement strand
ACCTTGAGGTAATTTGAAAGTGAGTTCTGCGCGCGACAGATTCAAATTTTGGATGGATTGGAACTATGGACGAAACGTTGAAGGGCCTAAGGCCCTGGTCGGGGAATTACCCTGACGTGAACGAAAACTCGCACGAAGTCGACAAGCGCCGACATTGAAAAAACCCTGAGCGACTTAATTTTGATTAGTTAATTATCCGTATTCCGGTTGCATCCAGGGAAGTCGTTCACTGTCAGGGTTGTCATTTTCAAACCGAGTACTGTACACCCCTGAGCGAAACCAACATGGATTAGTGCAATTTAATTTCCAGTAATAATATTATTGCAAATCATAATGTATTTTGCGTGGTGCAAGTCATAATTCAGATAAATTAATAAGCCGTTCAGGGTTGACATGTGAATACAGTGTAATCGTCCAGGGTTTTTCCCCAACCAGGGAACAATGTACTACGTAGTACTATAATAGTACAGTTCAAATGAGAGAACCTCTCATTTGCAAGGGCCAATAGAAATCTAGTAACGTTACTAGTAAATAGAAATACTAACGTTTGGAAAACCTCCCGTCCGAGCGGGTTAACCCGCTCGGTAAATAGAGCTTGGGATTCCCAGTGGCGTGTGAAACAAGTTCACACTGTGTCCGTCGATATTGGGCTAACGTTACAGGTACTATTTGTATATTGGGAGGGTAATCTGCTCGCAGTTTGGCCCTAGTGTAGTAGGGAGGGGATAATCCGTCGTTAATATCCATGGGGATGGAGACACTGATTTGACCCTACAATATGTGAGCGTCCGTCCTATCACTGCGTAGAGCCCCTTTGAAGTATGGATTATTCTGTCCTTTGTGATCGAGAATTGTAATCAATCACATCAAGTGGCCGCATACTTATTATTTTCTACTCTAGTGGTTGGGAATTGACGACTTTGTCTAGGTACCCGCCCTCATGGCAAAGTTCAAAGAAAATGCCGACACCCGCCCCGATCAACGCCGCGGGGGTGTCGCATTGGGCCAACCGGCCTTGATCAAACACGAGAATGCGGTCGGCGTCCAGCACCGTGTCGAGTCGATGGGCGATCGTGAGCACCGTCGACGCCGCAAACTCGGTGCTGATCACGCGCTGAAGGTTCTGGTCCGTCTCGTGGTCAATGGCCGCAGTGGCTTCGTCCATCACGACGATGCGCGCTTGGCGGAGCAGTGCCCGCGCCATGCACAACATCTGTCGCTCGCCCACGCTAAAGTTCTCTCCGTTTTCTTCCACGGGACTGTCCAACTTGCCCTCCACGGCGGCAATGCGGTCGGCCAGACGCACCTTTTGCAAACACCCCCACAAGTCGGCGTCGACAAACTCGTCAAACGGATCCAAGTAGTTGCGCAACGTGCCTTTGAACAGCACGGGCGTCTGCGGAATTATAGCAATGCTGCTCCGTAATGTCTTGACGCCGACGCGGGAGATGTCGACGCCGTCGATGTGGATGCTGCCGCGCGCCAGTTCATTGATGCGGAACAGCGCCATGGTCAAACTGCTCTTGCCGGCCCCCGTGCGCCCCACAATCCCGACCTTTTCGCCAGATTGAATGTGCACAGTCACGTCCTGGAGCACCAGCGGGTCGTTCACTTTGTACCGGAACGCCATGTTT
Organism: Aphanomyces astaci; assembly: GCF_000520075.1. Lineage (NCBI taxonomy): Eukaryota > Oomycota > Saprolegniomycetes > Saprolegniales > Verrucalvaceae > Aphanomyces > Aphanomyces astaci. Next base: position 1,286 of record NW_009798357.1, on the reverse strand, counting down.
GTAAACGCAATGTCGCCGTTCGTGGGCCAGTCGTGGGCCACGGCGCCGGAAATCACGCGGGGGGGTTCCGGCTGGATTCGACAGTACTCTGCGACACGCTCGGGGCCAACCATGAGCGTTTCAAACTGCGCGTACGATGGAATCAAGTACTCTAATATGGATAAACTCGAGAAAATGTAGTTGAGCGCTAGCCCCACGAGACCGGGGGTGAGCTGACTTCGCAGGAACACGAGCGCCACCGACACGACCATCAACACCATGGCGCTCATAAACTGGATGCGCAGTACAAACCACGTGGTCACGACTTCCTTGGCAAACATCGATTCGTTGGTCGCGTCTACGTTGCGAAAGTGCAGGCGCTGGAACCGGCGCAGTTGGTTGTCCCCGAACGCGCGGATGACCAGCACGCCTTCAATTGCCTCAGAGATCAAATTCAGGAGTGGGGACTTGGTGATTTTGTTGACACGTTCCAGCTCTCGCGCTGGTTTCACGTAAAACCGCCCCGTCAACACAAACACGTACAGCAGCGGCAGCACCACCAGGCCAATGTACGATGTCATGTACACGGCCGTGGCCACGGAGCACACGGTGACGAACGTGGAGGACGCTATGAAGGTCACTTGGAACGGAATGCTCACATCGATCGTGCCAATGTCGTTGGTGTATCGGTTGAGGATGCGCCCGACGGGGGTTGTGTCGAAAAAGCTCATGGGCGCCGCGACCAACGCGTCCGTCATGTGCTCAAACAATGCTCTGGACGCCTTCATGCACGAACTGTACACGATCAGCGACTGAATCACCGTCGCAAATACCGCCAGAAAAGCGAGCGCGGCGTAAATGCTCAAGTAGTACCACGTTTGGGCTAAAAACTGCTGAGGGGACTCGGTTGCAACCGTGCCTGTCCACACGTTCAACCACAGGTCGCTGCCCACGGTGAGCGCTTGCCACAAGATCAACCCAAATAACAAACTCACCACGGCACCGTACCCCCCCGCCGCATCTAGGTACTCGCTGTACACGGACAATGACACGTCGCCTTGCATCCGCTCTTCGTCCTGCACTAATTGGCCAGAAACGTCGTCGAATGTCTGGCCACGGAGCTTCATCACCGGCGTAAATAAGTTGTCCCCGAGCCCGCCAAGGGGCGACGACACGGACGGCGACATGATCGTGCTGTAGTCGTTGGGCGTCGGCGTGTACGCTTTCGTCAACACTTCGTTGGACACTTGAAACCCAGGTCGACTAGGCAACGTTGGGTCGATCAAGATCGTCCTATCGTGACTGGT
>NW_009798356.1:223210-226036 GCF_000520075.1 Aphanomyces astaci | reverse complement strand
TATATATATATATATGTTTGTACATGTGGATTCTAGTATAAGACACATCAGAGAATATTCTGGCTCTGGATGCGACAATAAAAAGAAGTTGTACCGATGATAGGATAGTGTTAAATTAGTAAACTACATAGTAGTAGTACTAGTAGTAGTACTACATAGGACGATATGAACGAAGGAGACAAAAGACTTTGTCATCGCTACGGTAGTATGATCGTTAAACGTGATAAAGATCCCTTACCTATCAATCGATCCACGTATCTATTGAAATATGAATATTTATATATATATATAAATTGTAGTGTGCCCTTTCACGACTGAATATATGAAATATATGAAACAGAACAGAAAAAGAATGTGTCGTGTTTACAATTACTAGGATATTGTATAGTAGCGTCAGGATACCTACGTAGTGCCCGATCTTATGTTAATATTATTACAAGGATGTGACATATTGGAACCTGTCACGATGACATACCACAAAAGATGGTGGCAGAATCGGAATGTGTACGTCAAAGTGTATTCGTTTTGGCAGATTTGGCCAATATCACAATATTGCCAAGAAGTCGATATATATATTCGAAATTGGAGACCAAATCAAAGATCGACCAATCAAAACCCAGATCAAGAATCAAGTAGCCAATCAAATTATCCACTATTCGACCGACAATGGACGAATTTTACATACAAAGGTCAGCACAAAAGTCAGCCACATTTTGGGAAAATTGACAATAATATAATCTTTTGCATTGAAATAAATACCTACCCAATTTATTACGACCATCTCGATCAGAATTGTAATCAACTAACCAAGATGTCCGAGGGACTAACTAGTAGACGATATAGTTAGTATGCACGTGATAGATACGGACACTTGAAACGATTGAAATAACTTCAATAACTCATATATTCATAGACGAAAAATGCTCAGACGAATATGTAGGGAAAGTATAGTTATAATTTTTTAACATGCAAATACAAATCCACATGTATAATAGATCCATACTAAGCTTGATGTCATTCGACGAGTTTTCATTTCCCCATATACATACACAGTCTTTTACAATTCACGCATTGTGACCGACCCAAAAGAAGTGGATAAGTTTGTATAGTACGAGTTTTATAGTTGAGAATATTAACGGTTGAGTATGTGTGTACATGCTTGGTCAGTCTTGGATCGATGAGTTATGCTGGAATATATAACGACAATATGATCCCAAATCAGTAACTAACTATAGAAACCAAATACAAAGTATTAACAGCATAGTACTTGACTTCCATGTATATTGGACATGCAAAGTCTAGAATTCGCAACTGTGCTATGGACCATCAAATTGGACTTTTCAAAGCTACCAGTGTGATGTGAATAATATATATATATATATAATTATATTTATTCTCGTGATAATATTTCAAGGTGAAGTATGACGCTTCGTGGTGACAGACACACATCAACTGCATGATTAAAAAAGACGGATATATATATATATATTATATATAATCTCTCGACATATATAATTTCACGATGGTATTCGTATGGGGCTTAGTCAAGATTCTGAATCGTTATGACGACTTGCAGTGTTTTCTCATACAATGACTGACGGCATGATAGACTAGGGAGCTCTCACAACATCATCCCATGGACACCGCGAGGAAACTTCAGATTCTTTCCAACTCTGACAGACAGCAGACCTTGTTCTCGTTGGATGCCAGACCCTACATGACCACATACGAGGTCGATGGTGCTACATGGCTAGACACAAGGTCGATGGTAGTGGATGTCGATGCTACAGACAGCAGTGAACCACCAGTGCCTGCTGCCGTACATGGTACTACACGTGGGATAGCCACCGTTGCAGCTTTGGTGCCTTCCTCGACACTGCCTGGGCGATAAGTCCGACCGCCACCACACACAAGAACGAGTCCATCCATGTACATGTCACTGTCTTGCATGTGCCCACCGAAGGTTCGTGCACTGTTGCCTTCCTCGGAGATGCGCAGTGCCGGCATCAGTGCCCGCTGAGGAATAAGCAATCATCCGGATACAAAATTGGACAAGTAAACTACGGAGAAGGCCCAGTGTATCCGGATGCGTGGGGGGGAATACAATATGTCACCGCTGAATAACTCCCCAAACTCAACATACTTGTGAATTGTATGAACCATTCGATTCCGTGTATTTCGCTGGTCCACATCGTTGGGTCTTTATTGGACATGCGAGTAGTAAAAAAGTGCAGCTGTGCGGTGTTTATGCCACCAAAGAGAACCATCCGGATAATCCGTTTCACAGGGGGTTTCGTGTTATGACATCGCTGGCTGCCGCCGAATGCGATGGTCAAGGCACAGGAACTGACAAGGGGGATGACATGGCAGCAGCAGATTGCATCAGGGTGAACCATCCGCAGGCAAATGCGACAAGGGTTTGGCTACATTGGCTGCAGGAATAGTATGGCAGTTGCCATGGCATGTTTGAGGCAGTTGGATTGATAGTGGATACTGTATGTACCCCGTCAGTAGGGCACTCTAACATTCTGCTCCAACTACTGTACGTACCTATTCCAATTCGAGGTGAATTCTGTGCGCATAACCTACTCGGAGCGACAGGGTTTGTATAATAGGTAGTATTATCGTTGCTTTGAAAATATCTGTATTGGGTACTGTAGTACTACTAGTAGTAGTGGACAGAAGACCCAATCGTGTTTTATTCATGTATGAATGCGCCTTGGATATATATATATATATATATACAACTGTACTTTAGGTCTGTCCGTTTGTGTTTGAATATCTTCGTTAAGTATAGTATGTACTATATATATATATATATATATA
>NW_009798356.1:215069-220888 GCF_000520075.1 Aphanomyces astaci | reverse complement strand
ATATATAAATATTTATTACCTACGGTCCAAGAGCTGCATGCTATCACCATACGGGGATACTTCTAGGAGAACCTCTTGATACAATTCATGTCATATTTACTAAACTTGATATGGTAAATTCCCCACACATGCTCTCCAGGCTTTCCACGTCATCAAACTATATCCAAACTATATTTAGTTCATTTCGTACAGTAGCATCCCTTGTTATTGTACTTGATATATGAGCTACGGCCCAATAATAATAGTAATACTATTAGTAGCTGCATACTTCTCGAACACTATCACCACATGGGGATAATTCTAGGAACAGAAGATACGATTCATAACAAATGAGAGAGATATAATTAGGTAAATCAACGTGTCCAATGTAGAGACGAAATGGATGGCTGGCAACGAATTCATTCGCAAAAGTAAATATCGAACTGCTTCTACTTGAGACCGAATACCGAAATCGTACTACAAAAGAGTCGAGTTACATCAGTACCTCGGAAATAGAGTTCATTTTAATTGGACGTTTACGGTAGTATCCATGAGTATTTGAGCCTCAACACAAGCAGAACGCTGTAGGTACGTCTATGAATAGTTCGAACATCCTTCAAGTAAAACATCGTTGTAGCTACGACTATCGTTCGAATGTATTACATGTTATGTGTGATATATTATTCCGAAGGTAGTTTGGTATGGGAAAGACCAACAAAGTCGACTTGTTTCCAAGTAAGTTACAACCGATGGGTTCATATATCTTCCTCGACACGAATTTGATTGGGTTCTCCAATTTATAGGATATAAAATCAATTAATATCCTTTTCGAAGATTTGGGACGGGGTTCATTCTGGGTACATAACTCAGATATACTAACTACAATCATTCCCGTTCGTTAAGCACTGAAGTATGTATTATCCATTCATTCTAGTACAACCAATAACGACTTTCTTGTTGATTTAAGGAGACTATTCAAAATTTCAAATATACTAGTGTATTTTGTTAATAACATGGAAATGATTCCACTCCAGCTGATTTGATAGGATCTTTAACATAAAATTACACAGCTTTGGATGGTCAACATATAGTGTGGTTGTGAGAATTTTGCAACTCTTGCTTTATCCTACCTGGTATTTATTTGTATGTACCCAATTGGGAACACATCATGACAAGCTCGATCTACGAGTGTAGTGGCTCACACTAGAGTTGCAACTATTGTTACTCGCCATTCATTTTAAGTACATTCTACAATAGTTGCTCCATCAACTGTAAAACTCTACCAAACCTAGGAACTAGTATCTCTTTACATTGAGAGTTGATCTAAGAGTCCATGTAGTTATGTGAATTGTGTAGTAACATGAACTATATTTATGAGCATAAAAATATTACGACGTATTCGTATCCACATAAATAAGTTGCGTATGAAATGGCAATCTCCAAAGTTCGTACAAGCGACACTCCATGTTTCTGCCGAAATGGAGTCTATCCGACAAATTATACCAAGCAATCTACTCTTAGAAACGTATGGTTGAGAGATACCATTTGATGCTTAACTATATATTCTTCCCAACTGTACTTTATCCACACAAGGACTATGGTAGTACCACACATATCAATCGTTTGTGATTACTAAACATTTCGCTGGTTAATCGGATATTTGCACATCCAACTCTTACGATGAGTAGCCGACCAACTAACTCCACCAGCATTTTCTAGTAAATAAACTCGAGTATCGGAAAGCAGGCGATGAAATACTGGACCAACTTGCTAGAGTGCCAGAAACAACTTGATATCCTCCTAATCTCTTTTATCTGGTTTCTAAAACCCCAGGAACAAGTCATACTTCACAAATAACACATGGCCTTTCGTATCCGAAAGGGTGTCTTAATATTTATCCGGATGATTATCTACCGCGAAAGAACGAAAATGTCATCGACGGTAGCCGCCGTTCGCTTTTCCAAGGAAGAGTGCAGATGCAGCCACCCGTTGTTCAGCTACAAGTACCTTCGGTAGGCAAAATGCCATGTGACAGCGTACGTCGGACACTCACATGGGCTGCTGGCTTCTTAGGACCCATCGCGCAGGCAGCATCAAGGTAGAGTTCTCTCGAACAATCCACATAACCTCCTCTCACCATGCTCATGTATTATCGTAGCTCCTTCGGTACTTCGTCGTCGAAGAGGTATACTAGTTATTACGTCGGATGGTTCCGTAGGTGTTTTCCGCACTGCTGCCCCGACCATTCGTCCACGTCGTTTTGCGCGACGTCCATCGATCTCGTGTGTAGCCATCATGGCGCGAGTGGCATCGAAGGGGGTGTGGCCTTCCTCCGCATGCAATCCAGAGGCGACCCCGTGCTCCCAGTCGGCGCCATCGTGGCCGCCAGCGACGTGCTGAGCGACGTCCGGTCCCACGACAACCTCCGGGGCGACTGGGTGCCGAGTGTGTATTGTTACTATAACGAGGTAATGCTTGTAATGAATACTACCATCTAGTATAGTTAAGCCATATATGCTGGTCAGGCCACACACGAAATGGTGTACCAGTTCAACCAGGCCACTGGCTTTGGCTGGCATTATGGGTGGGTTGGCACAGCCAAGACGTCGCATCGGTCCACGCAGCACGTGCTGATCGTAAGGCTGGCTCGCTTTGAATATATAGGAGGAGGCCGTTAAGGGCTGTTTTGTTAGGGCTACCTCTTCCGCCACGTTGCCACGTCATCGCAGGAACCCAAGTTTTGTGTCGTGGCCAGTACCTCATCGCCTCCGTTTCTCGTCATGTCGTACCGCCGGGCGTGTGCGTTTTGCCAGAAACTTCGAACCGTGTCACAGATTCACTGTACGTGCGAAGGCGACTTGAACCTCCGACGCGCGAAACCCCTCCATTTCAGTACGTAGCCGCTAGTACTACTAGTACTACTATGCACCCATCCTAGCCCCCCTCGCCGCCCATCTCCGGTTGCCCGTTGTTTCGCCGTCGCTAGTAGTACTAGCACCATCTCCAGAGACCATGGAAGCCCGCCTGCATGCAGTGTATACACTTCTGTCTCGCCCGTCCGTCCGTGCTTTTGCCCCATATGCAGAGCTCGTCCACCGCCTCCTTCATACCCAGCTCAAGTCTATTTTAAGTCTAGAAAAGGACTTGGTCTTATTCCATTGGTTCCCACTCCAGCCAGAGCCAGCCCCATCAGAACCCCCCCTGGCATCTATGGCCCCGTTGCTGGAAGGGGTGCGCTGCCCTCGCTGCTTTGAGATGTTTTGAATATATATATATATATATATATAGGAAACTCGTTACATTGGACGTTTTGAATAAATAACTCTTGGGCGAGGTCGTAGGTGGTGCTGGGACTGTTTACTGCCAGCCAATCAAAATGGAGAGAGGAAGCAGCGGCCAACTTGCTGGACCGGCAGGCGTTGTACCAGGGGTACACTGCGTGGCTCCGTCATATGTACGACGCCATCGGAGGACATTTGGGTCGAGTGACTTGGGCCGAACTGGTGAACCAATCACAACAGACCATTCCAAGTCACTCGTCTGGCTGCTTTGAGTACTTTGTCGCACAGATGCGCGAAGTGTTCATGGTAAACCTGTTTTCACATTGTGTATCGATAATCGATAGTCGTGATTTCGTAGGCAGTCGAGCCTTACCAACTCAAAGAACGCCGTCCAGATTGCTCTTTGAACCTTGTCTCAGATCGGTCGTTTCAGGGCAGTTGGATCTACGACCCTCCCCCTTCCACGGGTTATTTGCCCCTGAGTCACTCGATGGTTTGTCCTGGTTTCGACTTGTCCTTGGCCAGTTTATTGCGCAGTCTCACCATGAGCTACAGTGTCACACTCACCCTCGGCCCATCCAGCTTCTATGTATGTAGTACACGCCCTTCTGCGATGATGTGGTTTACAGTCTCTATATATATATATTGGACGAATAATCCTGTATATACTGTATTACCAGATCTCGTCGCATCTGTCGTTATGGCCAGCCAAACCCGCCGAGTTTATCGTCGACGGGATGGCTCACATATGTCGAGTATTTCCAAACGGAGAAAGCTCCATGTCCGACCTCCACGGGTTCGTTCTGGGTGATTACACGGCCAGTTGCACCCCCCACTCGATCCGCCTCTGTCTCTTCAGCTGGCCAACCCTCAGCTCCAGCCCCCCCACAGCTAGCTACCGCCTGACTCTCCATGCGATTTCCCCCGTCTCCAGTCAAGATGCGTTGCAAGTGACTGTGCTTTTGACAGCGTCACACGTTCCCAATCGCCTCCTCCGGTCCCATATCGACCTCATGGACATGACTGCATCGGAAAGGATCGGCTTGTTCGCGTCCACTTGGATCGACCAATCAAATCCACTGGCGGCCTTTGATATGCGCTATCGACGACGTCGACAAGAAGAAGATGACGAGCAGCAGACCCGTAGCTAATCATAAGACTAGGTTGAGTGCAATTAACTACCTACCCTCCGTACATTTGTCGTTGATCTGTACCGTGAAATAAATATACTAGGATCAGAAAAAGAGTGAGTGTTTACTATTTCGTGTTTCACACAAAAATGAGCCAAATACAGTGTGTAAAATACTGCCAATCACAGTGCGAATACGACAGACTATATTTTCAGATTTGTTTTAACGTTATTACGACATGCCAAGTGTCAGTGATCACATGGTCCAATGAAAACTACGTCGCACAAATCAACTACAAAGCGAGTCGTATGGCTTCCTCTCGACGCGTAGATAGTGTGTGAACATACTTCATAACAGTGAAAACGTTTATGGAAACGAAGATGCAGACAGTCAAACCACCAGTACCTCGACGACGAACTTAAACTATGAACGTACACGTATGTCGAAAAGCCACGCAGAATGCTTTAGTTTACAGTTAAAAGGAGGTAGCGTCGGTGGCTCAGTCGTGAGCACGAAGGTTAAGAATGTAACCGGGACCTGGTCGTGTAATGTCGTGTTGGTAACGGTATATCCACAGTCGCGATCAATACTAAGCTTACTATTATTACAGTACTACGACGTCTCTGTACAGGAGAGTGCGGGAAATGACCAAAACAGCGAACCTCAAATGAATTGGCAGCATACCAAGGAGCGCGATCTCACTAGGTCTTATCGTACCTGATAGATACACTAGGGGCTGAGGACTTTCGTTTGGCCTTTCGACAAGGCGCAACGACCTGGAACGCATGGTGTAGCGACTTCAGCTCAAAACTGTTCGATATTTTAATGGACTTGACATTCAATTGTGAGAAATTTTAAAAACCAATTACTATTAATACGTAGTAACATAATAATAAAACATTGCTTCAAATATGACTTGAAGTTAATCATAATTTATGATCAACTTTGTTAGCTAACTTAGAAAGTACATGACTTTGATCATCAAATATCTCTCTGACGGCTTGCCTACGAGCGGTGTAATGAATGTAGATATTGCAAATTTCGTTGCACACTATCGTTTAAAGCTAGAAATATGACGATTGTAACTTTGTAGCGTGAGTGATGAGTCCTCAAAGTAGCAAAAAACGCAAATATAACCTACTTTGTAAGTAAATATCTCGATGAATATTTCTCGTAGCGACCTCTATGATACGTCATTATGTAGAAATAAAGCTTGTGAACATGCGAATGGAGTCTTGGGCTGGTCGGTTTTCATTGGCTCATGTTGTGTGGCTTTGAAAGTGGCTGTCTCAAATATAACATCCAAGTTGATCAACTTTGTTAGTTATCTTTGCTTCCAAATATAACATCACATAACATCGTTTTGATGTGATGTTTTAAAAAAAATTATTCACGCCATTATAAAAATAATGAAACGATTTCTTGTTTC
>NW_009798356.1:212643-214969 GCF_000520075.1 Aphanomyces astaci | reverse complement strand
GCATCGGAAAGGATCGGCTTGTTCGCGTCCACTTGGATCGACCAATCAAATCCACTGGCGGCCTTTGATATGCGCTATCGACGACGTCGACAAGAAGAAGATGACGAGCAGCAGACCCGTTGCTAACCATACGATGAAGAGTCTACAGTAGTACAAGTAGATGGGGCTAGAGAACCTAATCCGGTATGGGGAGAATAGACGTGGCAATTGAACGAAGTGTTAAGTGAAGAAGGCGGCGACTAACGTTACATACCTAGTCGACACTTGCACTTTTCGGGATATTTTTGTTTTTGCCGAAAACCCATTCGAAATATCTCGTCTGAATCCATCAATCCCAGACCAGATGCTCCATATTGCTGTAGGCGCCGTGTCGCAGAACACCTTGCCTGTTCAGTAGATGCGCGTTATCATAGTAATAGCTTTGACGTTACCATCAAGACCTGTCACATTTCAGAAACTCTTCAACATAGTGGCTGCGATACCGTACGAACCGTATCGCAGCCACTATGTACTCAAAACACATCGTGTTATATAAGGGTTCAACTAACTCCCGCTTTCATACAACCGATGTGGTAAGGTCGCTTTGACAAGTACTACGCGGTACCTTTACGAGAATTCACATGGGGGGATATGATCAAGTCCACAACCCTTAGTTACTTCTTGTACTAACGTTACCAGTGAGATATATCCCTACATTTCCTCACCAATTGGGATTTGCATCCTGTACGAGCATCGCGCAAAGGGTTTCCACGATTTTCTGAAGGGTCTCGCGGGTCACACAGTTGTCTCATCGAATTGGATGGGGACAACTTAGGTTTCCTTGGCATTGGAAAAAATGACACTCATCAAAAGTCGTCACATTCCCGTAGACTACATCCAGCCGGTTCGCATTGGCCAAGGCTTGGCAGAAAGCCGTGCAAAACGTGCGCCGTCGCTTCCTTCATGTCCTCGAGCGAGGCCTCCTCCATCAGGCCAATACAGGTGTTCAACCAGTGGCTCCACGTCCTCGGGTGCAATGGCTAGTCGGGGAAAGTCTTGGCGTATTTGGGTTTCTTCTCCGATCGAGCCTGGCGCCGTGGTACCTTGTCGTTTGGTTCCCCCAAGACGTGAGTGAATGGTGCCTGGGGGGGTCACCTTCTCGGCTGGGCCGAATCACTTGGCGACCAACGATGTTGCTGTCATATTGGACGTGTTAAAGGCGTCCAATGAGGAGGCGTCGGGCGTATCAACGGGGGCTCCGTGCTACACGAGCTGCTCGTTCTCATCTTCAGTTACCCGTCGACCAGGACCATGCAAAACAGCATGAACATATTTGGAAATGTCAATTCCCGAAAGCTAACGTTACATATACTAGAAGTGGCCGTTCACTGTCAAGGGACTTTTGTCGTCAGAACTATTATACAAGTCGACTTATATAAAATCGCTACAACGTTTTTTCACCGTCGATGTCAACAGTAGTGCAAGGCAGAACACGACATTGAAGATACCTTGCAACGATGGCCAAGGAAATGTACTACCGGTAACGTTAATAGGATTCATCCAACATTATTAGAGAACCTCTAAATCACGTTCTCCGAATTGTGTGAATCTCAACACATTTCGGAGATCCAGGCACCTCTATCTCCCAAACTTTGCTGAGGTAGATACATCGTCGATGCGGATAAACATCCGGATAATAAAACGATGATGACCATTCCTTCACTCGATTCCTGCCATGTCAACAATCGACAGCCCAGCCAACCCGGTCGTTCAAGTCGACGACGCCCAATCCCATCCCGGCAAGTTGGATTCACTCAATGTGCATATTCAACGAGTTAACGATCTCGAACGCTAAGAGGACGGGCACGAGACCAACAAGCACGGTTGTAAAAGGGCGCACAGAGGAAGGTGTGTAGAACAAGGTATATTGTAAACTGAGAGAACTAGTTATCTCTGAGCTGGTTTCCTTGGCGTAAGGCTGCGCACCAGTCATGCAATTCATGTCAAATGAATGGTGCTGCTGCGGATGTCGCAGAGCCAGTGATTCAAGACACTTGGATTGCCAAGTGTCCTCTCTCGGGTCAGGATTGGAACTGACCAATGGGATGTCGTATCCGGATGCTATCCGGACCCGTTACATTCTCCCACACTCAAACTTGATTTCGGTATACTTAACCGAACGTGGGACAGGGATTGAGAATTCGGAACGACCGTTGTCGTCAGTAGTCATTGTGACAAAAGCGACGAAAGCGAAGGATGAGCACCTTCGGAGCGTCGAACTGGGGCGCCGATGACGGCGGCAATGGTGGCGGAGCCCGGAACAGCCGGGGGCGTAACTACGAGCGCT
>NW_009798356.1:160604-209730 GCF_000520075.1 Aphanomyces astaci | reverse complement strand
CGAATTGTGTGAATCTCAACACATTTCGGAGATCCAGGCACCTCTATCTCCCAAACTTTGCTGAGGTAGATACATCGTCGATGCGGATAAACATCCGGATAATAAAACGATGATGACCATTCCTTCACTCGATTCCTGCCATGTCAACAATCGACAGCCCAGCCAACCCGGTCGTTCAAGTCGACGACGCCCAATCCCATCCCGGCAAGTTGGATTCACTCAATGTGCATATTCAACGAGTTAACGATCTCGAACGCTAAGAGGACGGGCACGAGACCAACAAGCACGGTTGTAAAAGGGCGCACAGAGGAAGGTGTGTAGAACAAGGTATATTGTAAACTGAGAGAACTAGTTATCTCTGAGCTGGTTTCCTTGGCGTAAGGCTGCGCACCAGTCATGCAATTCATGTCAAATGAATGGTGCTGCTGCGGATGTCGCAGAGCCAGTGATTCAAGACACTTGGATTGCCAAGTGTCCTCTCTCGGGTCAGGATTGGAACTGACCAATGGGATGTCGTATCCGGATGCTATCCGGACCCGTTACATTCTCCCACACTCAAACTTGATTTCGGTATACTTAACCGAACGTGGGACAGGGATTGAGAATTCGGAACGACCGTTGTCGTCAGTAGTCATTGTGACAAAAGCGACGAAAGCGAAGGATGAGCACCTTCGGAGCGTCGAACTGGGGCGCCGATGACGGCGGCAATGGTGGCGGAGCCCGGAACAGCCGGGGGCGTAACTACGAGCGCTCTGGACCGAGCGCACGCTCTCCGTCGCGGAAGCGACGGTGCGACGATGACCGAGGGCGACCATACTGGCGGAGCATGCCGGATTTTGTGGTGACCTCGGTAAGTGCGGACGATATTTTCATCCGCACGGATTGGACTCTCCCAGATGTGGGAGACGCGGACTACCCGATGGACCGGGTGGTGTCCTGAATGCGAGCGTTGGCTCGAAGCGCGGAAGAGTGTGCGCGCATGGAGGAATGTCTAGCTCCACGCAGCGAGTTGCTGCGGCAATACCTCGATGGCGTCGAGGTGGACGTCAATGTCCTCATTGACATGCGGCCGTGGCGTGCGTCAGCGATGAAATTCGCTGAGTTTTGCGGCGAGCGCAAGTAACGTAGCGAGACCATCGCCAATGTTCGGGTCGCTCCACTGCAGGAGGAGACCATTTGGGAATGCGTTCGGCACTGGCACCTTCCGCACAAGGCGTGCCCACCAAAGCCCAACGTGCTCGACACTCCTCCATGCGCGCATACTCTTCCGCGCTTTGAGCTAACGCTCGAATTCCGGACACCACCCGGTCCATCGGGTAGTCCGCGTCTCCCACATCTGGGAGAGTCCAATCCGTACGGATGAAAATATCGTCCGCACTTACCGAGGTCACCACAAAATCCGGCATGCTCCGCCAGTATGGTCGCCCTCGGTAATCGTCACACCGTCGCTTTTGTCAAGGAAATCAGGAGGTCCATCTCCTGGCTCTTCGTGATGAGAGCAATGTTGATGTTATCGTGCCCGCGTAGCGTGCGGGCGAAAGAGAGATAGCTCATCTCTGGCAGCTCAGAGATCTCAGCTGCAGTCAGCGGCAACTCGGACAGGTCGCAGGCTGAGAGGATAAAAGCGTGTGCATCACGCGTCGAGTGTCCACTGGGGGTGGAATTCGGACCATCGCCGTTCATGGCGGTTCTCGAATCATCGCCAAACGTGGCGGCATCGCCAACCATGGCGGCTCCCATATCATTGCCACCCGTGGCGGAAAGTACGTCCAGCCTCGTAGCCGAGGAGGCGCGTGACTAGGGTGGACGGATGCGATCTTGCGCATGGTCTTGGATCGCCAATGGATCTTGGGTTGGTGTTCCTCCAACCATCGCATGCCAAGGATCAAATCCCAGCGGTCATCGAGGTCGATGACGTAGAATTGTTTGGTCGAGACAAAATCTCCCACTGACGTGGGAAGGTCAACAAGGACCTTCGGTGAGGTGACAACCTTGCCATCAGCCATCTTTACACGCACGACGGAGTGCGGCGATGCGCGCTGGGTGGCACCATCGTAAGTGGAACGATTCAGCTGAATCGTTGCGCGTCGGGCATAATTTTCCGACGCACCGCTGTCGATGAGGACGCGGAACAAACGGTCGTACCCAGAGATACGACTGTGGAAGGACAACATGCGGGAAGGTTGTCTTCCGATTTGACACAGAATCACTGTGTCCGAGGCAGGGCCTGCTGATCGTGTTATGCCACCACGATCAAACCGCAAGCCCTCTGTAGCCTCAGCAGGACGCCTCGCGCCCACTGAGGAGTCCCGTTTCCCCGCCCGCGAGGAAACTCGCGACCACCGCGTGCGCGATCGACAACGGGATGCGGCAGTACCACGAGCGGATGTCGGCGCACGGCGTGGTTGGCGAAACTCGCGGGAGAAGTGTCCCGGTCGGTTGCAGTTGAAGCAACGACGGTCGGTGGTGGGTGAGGTCATAGCAGAGACCTCCATGTCATGTGGGTCGCAGGTCTTGGTCATGGTGCGCGATTGGTGAACCGAAAACTCTTCGACCAGCGCGGTGTGGACGGCATCATCGAATGTCGAAGGATATGTCCGAAAAAGCCGCGTGCGCGCAGCTGAGTCGTTGAGGCTGTTCATAAAAATAGTCACCTTAGTCTCTTCGGAGAGCGAAGACTTTTGGGTGACACAGGATGCAAGTAAGCGCAGATCGTGGACGTACTCACGAATAGAGCGCTTGCCTTGCCTGGCAGATAGGTACTTCGCGCCGGAAGTCGCTGTTCACTGGCAGGAACGCTGCCTTCACTTGTTCGATGAAATCATCGAAATTGGCAAACGCGAAGTCAGCTTCGCAAGTTAGGCCCCAGGCCCAATCATCCGCACGACCAGTAAGGTGCGACATGCCGAAAGACACGCGGATCTCATCGTCATCGATGTTCAAAGCATCCGCGGCACGACTAACTTGCTTCATCTAACGAAGCAGTTGGTGGGAGGCAAGTCCTCCATACTTGGGGACTTCGAGCTTTACGGCGCACTGCTTCTGCTTCGAAGCTGTGTGCGCGGACATACGCGCAGTCGTGTGATGGAGGGTGTCCTCCAGAGCACGTCCTCGAGCGTTGAGGTCGGCAACTTCTTGTAGCGCGGCATCGCGCTCGGAAGCAAGCGATTGCGCTTGCGCCGCAATGTCTTGCCGAGCATTCTCGCCATGGCGAGCAAAGCTTTCAACAAGGTGGAGCTGCGCTGGAGGCGCCAGCGCGTGGATCAGGCTCCAAGCTTCTTGTTCCACGAGAGCGGAACACATGTGTCGGATCGTGACAAGGTGGTTCTCCGAGAATTGGGCAGAGGACATTGCGCGGCGGAGGGGAAGGTCGATGGACGAACTGGAGTGCTACCAGGTGTAAAAGGGCGCACAGAGGAAGGTGTGTAGATCAAGGTATATTGTTAACTGAGAGAACTAGTTATCTCTGAGCTGGTTTCCTTGGCGTACGGCTGCGCACCAGTCATGCAATTCATGTCAAATGAATGGTGCTGCTGCGGATGTCGCAGAGCCAGTGATTCAAGACACTTGGATTGCCAAGTGTCCTCTCGGGACTAGCTGGTAGGAAACGTGGTAGTCGTAGTAGGCATGACGGAAGGGGTGCGCTCAGTAGTAGTCGGAACTGAGCCGTATTTGGTGGTGGTAGGAGGCTTTAACTTCAATCAACACTTCGAGGGTGTCCAAGAACGTGTAAAAATCACCATGACATTGCTCTAGCTGTGCGTTAAGAGAAGCACGACATCGCGGTTACGAAGCGCTGGTGGTAACCGCATGACTCTCAAATTGCTGGTTGTGTGAACAATACGTGTCATCCGTATAGTATACGTTCAATCTACCTATCTTACTTTTTGTCCGAAAGGAGCCGAAATGTACCTCAAATTTGAGTATATTCTTGCCCGAAAATGTTGTTTTTCTACTTTTGAGTTAGAAATCCCAACCTCCAATTCTATCTCAAATCCAGTGTCCGAAAACTCTCTAGAGAGTTTTCGGACATTGAATGAATCGGAATGGTATATTATACTAGTACAGTACTTACTGTATACTTATACTGTAGAATGCACTGTACTACGGTAGTATAGGTATTATTGGACAAAGCAATCCGCTACAAAAAACCAACTGCTTCGTGAGGTTCAGAACGATTACTACACTACAAGGAAAATAAACGGAACTGTTCGTGTCGTACGTGGATAGAAAATAACCCTAATCCTCGGACGTCGTTCATGGGTGCAACGAGTTTACTGAAAGTACGGTACTTACCTTCAAGAAACTGAAGGTAAGTACTTTCAGTATTCTCGTTTACTCTCAAATTAAAAGTCACGACTCAAGAGCACCCGTGCTGCAGCGTAATATACATACATACATGTACGTACTATACGTATAGTAGTAGGTCATACTAGTACTCAGTACCATTGTACCGGTACTCGCAATAGAAACAAGTGGAATTTTTTAACGATCGATACAGTACAATACCGTAGTTACATACTACGTAGTAGTCGCGTGCTTTGAGCTGCTGTTTGTGGTGGAAAACAATCAAAATGTTATCAAATGACACTTTCCAATAGTAAATCGACAAAATCCAAACAAAGGTCGAACTCCTATTCGAGCAGGGGGTACGCATCTGCATGTGAAGCCCAATCTTACTGCTGACGACATTGAGGGAGGAAACCACACGAGGCATGGCAGCAGTAAGTGCAACGCCAAACCAGCTACAACCTGATCGTGATTACGTCAGAATTGAGTGCATAGACAAAATTGTACATATTATTGACCGATAGCACCAGTTGAAATGGCGGGCTACACGTTGAATAAATTCTATGTAGTTCTTACTACTAGTACATAGTAGGAAGTACTACATAGTAAGTAGTTGATGATGTACCATAATCGAATACTATACTGTACGTACGTACTCTTTTACAGGATGCAAACACTTACTAATGTTATACTAGTTTCATACAAGTGATATTGTCCTCTTACCCCAAATTATTTGGATTTTTGTGCTGACAGATCGCCAAATCTATCGATCGATTCTTTGTACTGACTTTTGTACTTCGAAGTATGTAAAAAATCGTTTAGTGTCACACTAATTTCAGCCACATACTAATTCGATGTTGAAGTGAGGCTGGATTTGATTGGCCACTTGATTCGTGTTCTGGGTTTTGATTGGTCGGTCGATTGTCTGCCGATTTGGTGCTGCTCATTCGATCAAATTTCGAATAGTTATGCTTGTCTAATACATTCCTCAACAAGCAAGCAATACTGAATATTCGGTACGTAGTAGAAAGGTGTCGTGGGGTGATTCGAATCACATACCAATTGAAGTCACACACGAATTCGATATAGATACTGGTTTCCTGCAATCGGATTGGCCAACTATTTCTGCTATTTAGTTGTATTCATTATTCTCCCTCCATTTTAGAATAGACCCAACAATACCTGTTTATATGTATCTACTATCTCAACACCCGCACAACACTGTATATGGTAAGTATATCATTATTGCAAATCCAATGTCGTCGTCACCCAGTGTTTTGGACCAGAGGTGCATAAGCAGGTGGCGCAGTTTGAGTGTGATTGTGCTGGTAAGGTGCAGTCATAGTGTCATATAGATGCGCGTTGTTGTACTGCATCTTGAGAGGCATGCGAATCTCCTGGTAGCCTTTGGATCGGCGGCGCTGGGTGCACATGAGATAGCAGGACAGGAACACCAGCGCCATTTCAAAGCCTCCAATGGCGGCCACCACCACGCCAATCATTTCACTAGATAGAATACATATATATATATATATATATATCAATATCAATATATATATATATATGGTCTTGACGAAATATATGTATATATATATATATAGATGTATATACGCCAATCAATTCACTAGGTAGAATATATCAGAAACATGTATATGCGGTATTGACGAACTATATATATATATATACGTACGTCAATCATTTCACTAGGTAGAATATATATATATTTATAGATGTACCTTTGGTTGTCCATCCAAGTAACGAGTTTGATTTCGCACGAACAAAAGAGCGCTTGTTCGGCCAAGATGGTCACATTTTGAACGATGGCTTCGCCGGCACACTGGAATGTCCCCGTCAAACGAAATAGACGTTAACGGATTGTGTACCTTTTGAAATGGGCTGCTCGGCATCAAGTCGGCCGCGGTGATCATGCACCGCTGGGAAACAAAGTCGGCAAACCAATTGTATGAAGAATCGCCTCCGATGCATTGCACCGCCATGGCGCCGGTCGCAAACGTTTTGGTGAGGTCGACTTCAGGCGCGCACATGGAGTACGCGTGCTTGAACACTCGATGGAGTTCGCTCAGGATGGCCGTGTCTTCCGTCGTCAACGCCTCATGTTGTACGTCGTAGTCGAGGTCGCTTAGCTTGACGAGGGACTTGTGCAGTTGGAGCATGAACGCCGCAAGGGCGAGCTGGGACATGATGGACACTGTCACCTACAGCCATTCAAAACACTAATGAACGAACATGCCAATCACATGTGGCACGGTCGAGGCAACATACCAAGGTCGCGTATGGGCAGAGAAACACTTTGCTTTCCCAGTGCGCGCCGCAGCATCCCAGCACGGCCACGAGCACAATCAACACGCCGGACGCAATGATTGCGCCCGAGATCGTATCGGACGTGAACTCGTTGAGGTCCGGGGAGGAGATCATGTAGCCGCCGATCATGATGAGAAGCCCTCCCAGCACGAGGAAGAGCACATTCGTGAAGATCAGCACTAGGCGGGAGAAGTTGCGGCACTTGAGCGCCACCATGACGTTAGGGTGACGACGGTCGTTCGGGTGTTGGAAGAGGAACGGGAAAAAGGCTACGCAGACGTGCCGGGGAGCCAATCAGATGCCACAGACATAATTATCCATACTTGATTGGCTTAAATGAAAACTAATCCACCAATCGAATCATGGGTTCAAAAAATGCGTCCAACGGACAACTGGCCTGGAGCTCTGTATTTAATCCTCGGTTTACAGTAGTATTACAGTAGTTATACTGGAGTTTTCTATAACCCAACCTTGTGTAAGTACATTTTGTACCACTGGATCTAGTACGTACCAGGTAGTAGTATAATTTTACAGCACTGGATTTCCTAACGTTACGTACTACTAGTAATACTACTACTACTACTACTACTAGTAATACTACTACTACTACTACTAGTAATAATACTACTACTACTACTACTAGTATTTGCACGCTCTCCACGTTCGTTTTACTGTTAATATCATCAAATGTATAGTATAATACACCTGCTTAGTAACGTTATTGAAATACAGTACGAACCGTATCATACGCTGAACGATGATTGGTTGATATTTCCACACAATACAGGGATTTACTTGCATCGTTCGATTCTGCTTGCGCAAATTCGAATGACAATACCAGTAGATATTCGAAGCTGAAAAAAAAAATAAAAAATATATATATATCTATATGCTGCACACAACCACACCTCTAGACAAGCTTTCGAATACGACAGATATGCCCCCCAGGCAATGCGACGTATACCACTGGTTGGTGTTGCCATTTGGTCCATTACACCTGAGAGCAGGGCGGAGATTTCGAATTCCAAAAACCTTTGGAAATGCATATGTCCTGTTTCAACACAGCCATGTGAGTTACCACTTTTGGGATTTCATGTGTCCGCTGCAACACCCATCAATATCTCCGCACCTCGCTTCGTTGTATGCGATGCACGGCCACATCGGTGCACAATGAACACCCAATGACTTGGCATATCGAGCTCCGATGACAATACATACTACTGCAGGGACGATGGTGGGCTTTGTACTATGTATAGCCTCTCACGGTGAAGCGGATGGGGTGGAAGAGGAATAAAACGCCGAATGATTAGCCATGCATCTTGAGTTTAACGATACGTTTTACTAGTCTCTATCTGTGGAAGCCAAGGAGTTTGAATGTACTTCTATGGCGTGCCCTTCGAAAGAATCCCCCTTAAGCCTTGACGTCGCCATTGCAATGGTAGGTAGACAATACATATCCACAATCTGTCCCCACCAACGCCAACGTCCAGGTGCCATGAGATCGTGTTGATGCCCGCCCCTAGCGACAGTAACACGCCTTTACAACACCACGACTGCGTTTTAAATCCAGCGCGGGCGTAAAAACCGTCGAAACAATTTAACTCGGATCGCGTTATTCCCGTCGTAACGAGGGCTGGTCGAACAGCGGGTGGTGATTGGTCGATAAACTGGGCGGCAAAAAAAAGATCAGGTGCCGGTCCTAGTTCCACCAATCAGAGAACGCGTGAAATTCGGCATTCGGTATAAAATAATAGAGGTATCCCCCTGAGAGCCAGGGCAAGCCAATATTCTTCCTTTTTCAGCACAGCACCACCACAAGACAAGAGATATGGCGGCGAAGACGACCGACCGGCGATGGAGCTTTGTCCGCGCGCAAGAGTTCTTCAGCGGCGACGGCAAGCCAGACACGTACGCCTATCTTATCCATGTTTGCTAAGGAAGTGATACTCATGCTTCATGCGTATGTAGACTGGACATCCGCGGAATGACGGCGGCAGCAAAGGGCGTGTCGTCGAAGCGCCAAAAGTTCCGTATGAGCGTTGTGAAGAACGGCGTGACGATATACGGGTCTAAGCCTTGTCCGAACGCGGAGAACGAGCTTGGACAGGGTCTCTTGGGCCCGTCGGCGTCGACCCCCACGGCGAGCGCCGCCGCCGCTGCTGCTGCTGCACCTCTGAAGGACCGTGAACGTATTTTTATTGAAGATCCTCGCGCACCATGCCTCGCCATCGACTATAGCAACGACACGTACAAGATGATGCCGTCGATCGAACGGTTTTCTGCGCATACTGGCGTGTGCCAGATCCTCGGCACCAAGCTGATTCGTGGCGGGAAGCATCAGGTCGCGGTTGGGGACATTCTTCGCTTTGGGTCGGTGGGCTTGCTTGTGACGGAGATTGACACGGGTCGAACTGGCGCGTCCGACGCGTCCCTTTCCCCTGCGGACATTACGCACCTGACTCAACGCCTGGTGTGTCTGGACGAGACACAAGGCGACGTGGACTCTGGAGACGACACGGACGAAGCGAATGGCAACGACGGGTCGCAGTGCGACGACCCGTCACAACGCCTGAGCGTCACACGGAACTCGACCGTGAACGTGTGCTACGTGTGCTACGACGAGTCCGAGGACGACAACCCGCTCGTGGCGCCGTGCAAGTGCTCTGGGGACACCAAGTACATCCACGTCAACTGCTTGAAGCGATGGCACACGAACGGGGACAAGAATGAGATCTGCGCCGTCTTGGACGAGAGTGACGCGCGCACATGCAGCATCTGCAAGGCGGCGTACCCCGCGCGCATCAAAATTCCATCGACCAACACGTTTGTGTCGTTGCTGCCCGACCGGCTGGACGCCCCAAGCATCATGCTGCAAGTCGTGACCAAGCACTCGAGCTCAACCCTCAACACATCGACGCGGTACCAGTTGAGCTACAAGACTCTGCTCAACACGGAATCCGCGCGTCCGCTCATGATCGGCCGGTCTTCGCAGTGCGATTTGGTGCTTAAGTACCGCACCGTGAGCACGATCCACGCGGAGTTGCATTATTCCAAGGGCGAATGGTTTGTCAAGGACGCCGGCAGCTCGAACGGCACGTTGCGGTACATTTACCGCCCGCTCACGCTTCCAGGCAACCAGATGCTCCATGTGAAGTTTGGACGCACGGTGCTCAGCATTAAGCCGACCAAGAAGCTTCGGCTGCCGTCGCTCTTTGGACTCGGCAAGAATGAGCACCAACACGAAGATGTGCACCATGGCCACCCGAACAGCCAAGACGGCACTTCGCGCGCCCGATCCCTCCAGGGCCGCGCCTTTAGCGCAGACGCCGTCGATCCACAAGGAAACATGCATGATGTGTCGCGACGCTTGGATCATCTAGGCATCAACGGCAGAAGTTAGAAGCATGCTATTAGTACTAACTACTCGTGCATATGCTAATTATATCCCCCGTGGTTCGTGTTTTCTCCTTGGGCAGGTTTGATTGGATTGGATTTATGTTAATATTATTGTGCTTTCGAGTGAAATTTCATTGTGTTGTGGAATTTAGATCTATTTGATTGGCTACTTTAAATGAGCTCAAAATTATTAGCCAATCAAAACCATCTGAATGAAATTCAACCAATCAGATCGATTGTGGATCGGTTTGGTCGGCGCGATTCGATTGCCCAAATTTGTATCAAATCGACAATATTGGGTGTTCTTTACGTATTTCCTCTGTCGCCGGACCTTTGAAATTTCATATAATTCTAAGTTGAAGAGGTATCTTTGGGAATCAATCAACCTTTTTAGCCGATCATAGTGCAACTTTCATTCTTTGTAGCCAATCATACTCCTTGGCTCGATTAGTTGGCGATTTCATCATACTAAAAGCACAATAACAACAGGAGGTTGTTTTAAATTTAGTGTATTTAAAATGGCGAGTATGATTACGTTAATTTAACGAGTCGTTTTGGACGACTCGTTAAAAAAATAATTTGAAAATATAAAGAGGTGTTGCTGGTACACGTATTTTAAATGGCCGACCGCAATGCTGCTGCGCGCGTGCGCGCCGAAGCAACAGCCAAGCGCGACCGCGAGGCGGCAAAGAGGCATCTGGAAGCATCAGGCGCTGGGCCTTCGCAATATGAGCTCAAGGGAGTGATCCGACAAGTGGGTTATGACATCAATATGGGAGACAACACCCTACAAGTCGCGAGAAAGTCCCAACCGCAGGGTTACGGCGGCAACATTCCGATGACGGCAATACCACTGCCAACATCCAAGGCCAAGGTTGCTTCGTCGTCTTTGAATGCTTCGTCTACGAAGCAAGACGATGGTGACAGTGACTTGCTGCCTGGATGGAAGGCAACAGTGGACAAGGAGAGTGGCGACGTGTACTATTGGAACAAGGTCTGCCACCAAGATGCGTTTGTGCATGTGAAGGACACGTGACAGATGTATGTACATAGGCAACGAAAGAAACGAGTTGGGACAAGCCTTCGATTGTAAGCTTCCGTGTGAAGCAGCATGCCACGATCGTCGTCTCATGTCATGCGTAGATGAAATCCAAGCCCGAGAAAGGCGTGACCCCACTGCCCTAGTACATACGTCCTGCTTCTCCATGTCATTCTCCATCACGACATTGATCATGGCGTAGTGGCTGGGAAGAGGTCCAAGATCCGTTGTCGAGCGACGTGTACTACTGGAACATCCACACGCAAAAGACGCAGTGGGAGCGCCCTGTGTCCCTTGGTAGGAGGATATATATGTATATTTCAAAAAAATATGTTACATTTTTATATATATATATATAAATACTCGCACCCTGCGTTCTAGAGCAAGCAATTGAAGCGAAGTCGAAATTGGATAATTTACTCCAATTCTGCGGCAGCACTGCCATGTTCCCGTGCGTTGAATATGACATGACGAGGACATCGTCTCCAAGGAATGATCGCTGGTGCATTAAGTAGGCAAGACGATGAGACATCCCGTGGCAAGACTTCTGTCGTCTCGACCTCACCTTCCTCTTCAAGTACAGAACCACTGTATCTCCATTCGTCGCCAGTAAACCATCCTTCCTGATAGTTTTATATCCTTCCAACTTCAGGCACGAAGCGACCGCTATCAGCGGATCCATTGCATGCACCCACGTACGTACCGTCCGTACCGTCCGTGGACATGCATCGTTCGTTCCCTTGAACGATGATGCTCACGATGGTGGGGTCTTGGTAGGTCGTCCAAGTCGATTCGCCGCGCGTAGCCGCCTTGTCGACCGCCGCCGTCCACATCTCTGCACGAAGAAGATTCGCGCGTTTTGTGAACGCACCCTTGAAGCGCCTTTCCGCTTTTTTAAAAAAAGTTGAATACAAACATCAAATCAAAAGGTGTGATTTTTAATGCCAAGGAAGAATTGACCTATCCCGCATTGGAAAGCCTTGCCACATTCAAAAGTCAATTCACAAGCCGGCAACATCCGAGTTGATGGCGGAGAGAGCCCCGCAGTCCGAGCCGATCGGCGAGAGGAAGCCGCTTCTGTCCAATGCTAATGCATCTGCACGAAGCGAACCTACCGGATCCCTGCTTCGAGCCCCCATACCGCCACCCATCACGGTTGCCCGTGTGAGCGACGTGCCTGGATCGTCATTGTCCTTCCGCACGCGTGAGGAACCTTCTGCATCGTCCAGCGTGGGTTCCACATCTCCCAAAGAAGAAGCCCCGCGTCAATTCATGATTCTCGGCGACTACGGCGGCAACTTGCAGTCCGAGTTGTCCGAGGACTCGTTGTTCTTACCCGACTCGTCCAAGCTTGTACGTTTTCGCACTTTCTCGTCATCCTAATGTGTGTCGTATGCATGACCTTGTGCGTGTGGACATGTGTTGGTAGAACGACCACGAAAAGAAACGCAAGGCGCAGCACATGGAATCGTTCGACTACGATTTCTTTGAATCCCGTGTCAACCAACAGCACGAACATGAGCAAGTACGTCCTTCGTCCAACAGCATGTTGATATCTCATGCGGCGGTGGTGTGTAGACGGAAGAAGAGATCCACATGCTCAACTTGGGTCGATGGGTCATGACGTTTTTCATCGGGTTGGGCACGGCGGGAGTCGCGTGCTTTATCGAAAAGTTCACCGAACTGTTTTCGTCCATCCGCCTAGAAACCATGGAGCGCATGTTGGTGAAGGAACAAACGGGCCATTCCAACTTTGGTACACCCATCGCCATGCTCGATACACATCTGTTCCTTCACTCATGCAACGTGTCCTTCTTCTTCCATTAGGCTCGGCCTACTTGGTGTACGCCGGCATTAGCTTGGGGTACGTTGCGATTGCCTCGTACTGCGTGGCCATTCTTTGTCCTGTCGCGGGTGGCTCTGGCATCTCTGAGATCAAAGCCACGTTGAACGGCATCAAAATCCACCGCATCGTCCGGTTGAAGACTCTCTTTTGCAAAGCGCTGGGCGTGCTGTTCAGTGTCTCGGGGGGTCTTCCCGTGGGCAAGGAAGGGCCTATGATCCACAGCGGCGCGATCATCGGGGCAGGTCTCTCGCAAGGGAAATCCTCGTCGTTTGGCCTCGACACGTCATGGACCAAGTTTAAAGGTTTCCGCAACGACAAGGAAAAGCGCGACTTTATCAGCAGCGGCGCGGCCGCGGGCGTCGGCGCCGCGTTCGGCGCGCCCATCGGCGGCGTCTTGTTTGCATTAGAGGAAGGCGCGTCGTTCTGGCACCAAAACCTGACGTGGCGGACGTTCTTTTGCTCCATGGTAAGTGCGTTCGTGCTCAACTTGTGGAGCGCATTCCAAAACCAAGACTATGGCACGGGCGGTGAAAAGTGGGGCCACCTCGGCAACCAGACGGGCACACTCAGCTTTGGTTCGTTCGACGCCGAGAACAAATCGTACGCGATATGGGACGTCCCGATCTTCCTCGCCATCGGCATGGTCGGCGGGCTCCTCGGCGCACTCTTTAACCAAGCCAACACGTACCTGTCGCTGTTTCGCCGCGCGACACCGGCGCTGTCACATAAATACGGCCGGTTCCTGGAAAGCCTCGGCATCTGCCTTGTCATGTCGATCACGTCGTTCTGGCTCCCCGTTGCGTTTGGCACGTGCTTGCCCAAAAGCGGACCGTATGCCGACCATCTGGTCCAGTTTTACTGTCCGGCGGGGCACTACAATGACCTGGCGTCGCTGTACACGGTCACGGGCGCACGGTCCATCATGCAGCTGCTCCACCACACGGACGACGTGAGCTTTACCTTTGTCACGTTGGTCGTGTTCTTCGCCTCGTTTAGCGTCCTGGCGTGCTGGACCTACGGCATCGCCGTGCCCAGCGGTCTGTTTGTGCCGAGTCTACTGGCGGGAGCTGCGTACGGCCGTCTCTGGGTCCACGCGCTCGTGTACTTTCACATCCCACACACTGCCCCCGTCGGCATGTTTGCACTCATCGGCGCCGCGTCCATGCTGGGGGGTACGAGATGGATATCAAGTTTGAGAGGTGTAACCGGATGTTTGTAGGGATGGCGCGTATGACGATTTCACTGACAGTCATCATCTTGGAATGCACCGGCGTGATTGAATGGGGGTTGCCCATCATGGTGTGTCTCATGGCAGCTCGTTGGGTGGTATGTACACACACACATATATATGTATAATTATAGTTTATATATGACATATGGAGTATTATGTATGCATGTCGAACACTTCATAGAGTGTAGTACTGCACTTGATTTGTTGGTATTGACTTGGTTGTTGGGTGGTGGATTCTCTAGGGCAACAGTTTCAACCACGGTCTGTACGACATCCACATCCACTTGAGGCACCTGCCGTTCCTCGAGTTTGACCCGCCATTCTACGCGCGGTACCTTCGCGTGTACAATATCATGGGGTCGAACGTGATTCAGTTGGCGCATGTGGCCAAGGCCGGCGACATCTTTGACATGCTCAAACGAACGTGCCACTCTGGGTTTCCCGTCGTGAACGAACTCGACAAGTTCTGCGGCATCATCCAGCGCAAACATTTGTGTGTGATGCTCCAGCGCAAAGACTTTTCGCTCAATAAGCCCGACCCGTACACCCGCAAACCCGCGGGAGAAGAGTCGTTCTTGTACAACGAACAGGTACGAAAAAATAATACTATGGCATGGATTGTGTGCTTTCGAGTGAAATTTCATGTTGAGGTGTGGTTTCTCGTTGGAATTTCAATCGATTTGATTATGAGCTCAACATTATTAGCCAATCAAAACCACCTTCTTAATGAAATTCAACCAATCAGATCGATTGTGGATCGGTTTCGTCGGCGTAACGATTCGATTGCAATATTCATGTATCCCAAATTTGTATCAAATCGACAATATTCATGTATCCCTCATGTATTCATGTATCACTCCTTTATTCCTTTTTGATGACTCATATTTTGATTTGTGTGGTTGGTTGGCAGTATGCGCTGTCGTACCGTGATATTGAGTCAACGTATCCGCGGTACCCGAGCATCACCGACATCCGGCTGGATTCGACGGAACGGGACCTGTGGATGGACCTGACGCCGTACATGAACCCGACGCCCCACACGATTCAGGACCAGACCCCCGTGCCCCGCGCGTTTCGGCTGTTTCGGTCGCTTGGGCTCCGTCATTTGGTACACGAGTCTTCTTGTGCCATCGTTCAAAGTACTTGTTATTGTTGTAGGTGGTGCTGAACCGGCACAACCAAGTGAAAGGGATCGTGTCACGCAAAGACTTGACCCCAGAGCACTTGAAAGCGAGCCTGGATCACCTGAGCGAGTCGGAGAAGCTCGTGATCCAGGGCTACTTTACTCGGTATAGCCACCACTCGGAAGCCATCGACAAAACCATGCTCCGCCTCTCCCGGGTGTCCGACACGGCGTAACTAACAATAGTGAATCAATGACACTTGTGTCGCACATTTTATAGCAAAATGGTCGTGGAAAACGAACGAGTGGGACTCGACTTACCTACCTCTACGGTAGTAACTACTTCCTCCTTTACGACTGCATATCATTCCACTGATATGTATTTCGACGCCTAGAAACAAACGTGTGCATATTAAATCCTGAATTCAAACCGACCACTTGTACATAGACCAAGGACAAACCCAGTACCAAGACTGAAAACCACCGTTCCAACTAATAAACTCTAGTTAGATGAGGCATACTTTTTGTACTCTGACCACCTCACCTCTTACTAGGGGTTTATACTTGGACGTATTAGGTAGGACGAAGTCCCGGGGTTATGAGAACAAAATTTGCTTGAACGGTTTTCAGTCTTGGCTGATCGGTATCCAGATTTGTTGAACGTTTGTTTTCCCATAGTTTATGTACGAGAATGGGGAATTGTAGCGATTCTACAGTGTATGTACACTGTAGTTTACTGGAGACATTATTATCTGCTGGACAGCAGTGGCTAGCTAGTATTACTAGTAGTAGTATGACGGATAACGTCCGCGCGTTGATGATAGCTGGATATCACTTTCGATATGTCATACGATTCGGACGAAAGTGTAGAGGCCGCCAGGATTTATAGGACATGTATGAATACTAAAATAGGATGTAATAATAGTACTAGTAGTACAGACAACCAACAGATAGATATATATCGTCTCATGGGAGTAGTAGTACTACTAGTATGATGATTTTCTACCTCGCCCTGTATTCTGCGACGAGGGAATCCAGCCGCTGCACGCATCCGTGGTTTCACAGAGAGAACAATCGAATGTATCCGACCAAGACCGACTGTGATGAAGGTTCATCTTGCCATACTTGGAAACGCCAGCTATTGGAGTGTGAGAATTGCTTTTTATTCCTCTGGGCATACGTATCGCAGCAATAATTTACCACGAAAAATGTCCTGGTAGACCAAGATGGGACAAAGTGGGCTAAACCCCCCCTGGCTGGCTCAAGATCATCCTCTCGATCAAATCTCGTCCCCTTGTTACACTTGAACAAGTGCTGGTTTTGCCGTGCTCAAATGCTCTCGATATCTCGTGGGGAAAACCCTAGTTTATCCCACCTGAATAAAGTCGTGGGCCGACAATTTCCCTATCACTCGACACTTTGGGAACATGTGGCAAGATTTTAGACTTGATTAAAGTATACCGTACAGATATGCTTTGTCTTGGGATGTCGCACCAGCACCTATTTGAGGTCCAAGTCGAATATCACTTTGGGATATTCTGTTTTGCAATGATGGCGGCATCTCCTGCTGCTGCGACGACGATGACGCCGGCCGACTGCAGCGAAGGCGCGACGAGCCCCGCAACCACGGACGTACCCGCGGACATGCGCTGCCGCTATGCGTACAAGGAGTGCCGATTTGTCCGCTCCCAACGCAAGAATGGCAAGCTGCATTCGCTGTGCGAACTGCACCGTCGAAAAGCCAACTCGGTGCAGAAGCTGTACGCGATGAAGCGACGGAATACACCGACCGAGTCTGCAAGAAATCGGCAGACTGCGAACAACAACATCAACGCGCCACTCGGACGTTCTCCGATGTTGCCGTCATCCATGAAGATGGAAAGCTCCCACCTATACCCTCCAACCCATCATTATTATCCAAGCCCGCAGCACCATCACCGCCATCCCGAGGAAGCAGTCGACGACGACACGTACCAACGCTTGATGGAGATCAAACAGCGCATTCAAGATGCATGGGAGCGAAGGTCCTTCCCTCCAAGTGCCGATGGACCCGTGGACTGTTACCCCAGCTCCCCCCCTGCTGCGTATCGCCTTCCATCCATGTATGCAGCTCAGTACTAAAGGGCCTTAATTAATCATCTATCTTCTCGCATTGTACTACTTGCCTTTTTCGACATTTACGTTCGTGAATAGTATTATTAATAAGTCCAGTATATATTATTACTATATTAATACTTACTATTCCTGCAGCAAAATTCAATTGGTTTGTCACCCGCACCTACAAAACTACCGGTAGTGTAATGTAGTGAAATATCATTTTTACGTTAACGTTCACAGTATTATTATTACTTCGATACAATAATACTTTGAAGTAGTAGTTACTAGTATATACTACTATTATTAATAACATAGATACTAGTAGTACTAGTGTATGCCAACTGTCAGGTTATAGTACTTACTGTATTTTGCACATGAGAGTTCAAACTCGTTGGACAGTTGATTGTTGTGACGTTATTCGTGATAACATTAGCTGGGGTGTTCAAGCTCACTTGTCGACCCTGGTTTATCCTATTTGCAAGCGATTTCGCCGTCGACGACAGCGTACTTCTTGCAAGGAGCGGCGTCGTTCAAAGGGGTGGCAAATGGAGTGGCGAGTGTTCCCTTGATGCAAGTGGCGTTGGACGGGCCTCCAATCGAGTCGCGATGAACCACATCACAGAGCGATGCTAGGCCCTTGTCTTGCGTGTACAAGCATGACGCCATGTTATACGATCCAGTAACGCTTTCTCGCACGTAAAACACGTTGCTCTGGCTGTTGGGATGCTCGGCAGGAAACACTTGGGTGGGCGTCGCAAGTGATCCAAAGTAGCACCGATTACAACCAAATACCCCGCGAACGTCCGTGGTTAAGCTGTATTCGGCACACCGAAACGGGTTCACAGACAGCAGCACAGCACCTACTAAGTTGGACGGGGCATTGCAGGCGGTGAGCCCGTCGTATGTCTTGCCTTGCACAGCCCACTGGGCCGACGCGCAAAAGGGCAAGTTGACAGGAATCGTCGTTGTCACTTCGACGTAATTACCAGGGAGCACTACGGACAGGTTCACCTCCGACGAGGTGGCAGCTGCAGCTAGAGCCAGCATACAAACGGACCCCAACAACATGGTACTAACAGGGCGAAGCAAATGGTAAAATGACATAGTTGTTGTCATTGCTGAGTGAATTGTAATGTTAACACTCATATGCCGGTGAAATGGGTAACTACTGGAGTAAACGAGTTTGCAATTGCCACCGCATGATCACATTACAGTACGCATTGTCAAATCAATTCGAAACCGGAGAATCAAATGTGTACTACGTAGTAACATTGTACGAGAACGAATTTAAGGACGACCTAAGCCAATCAAATCACGTTCTGGTGAATTTCTGCCAATCCAAAGTACTGATTCAGTTCAGTCCCACGGCATTGGGCAAAACCTGATATATGCAGTATACTGCAGTACATGTCAAATCGATTCAAAAACCATATATATACTAATGTTTGTAAATCATAGTGTGTATAAGCTTAAATTGGATTATTCTAATGCTACAGTATTTGACTCACAAGTCCAAGTTTGGGTGAAATGCACAATACGTAAGTATTAAACAATGGATAAAGTTTAGTACACATACCTGTCAAGTACCGTCGTACTACTGTACGTAGTACTACGTAGTACTTCAAAACCAAATTGTTATATAGCAACATCTACAATTTTGCTGAAATTCTGGGAAGTACTTCAGATTAGTATGAAACAGATTAGAGTCAAATATCATCTCGTCACTTCTCGGAAGTACTACACAGAGTGCACATGGCTGGACCAGCACGCTCGTCGGTCATGTAATGGCATAGAGTTCATCGTGGGCTAAAAAAAAAAAACTGAAATTCTTTATATTTTTTTCATATAAAATATAAATAAAACTGAAGAGTATGTAGCGCAGCGGAACGTGACCGCAAATGCATTGCGGTGAAGTGCAGGTGTCTCTGGTATCGTCGCGACGAGAATACCTCAGTCGATGTTCCCTCCAACCTGACCTTCGCATTTTCATGGTGCAAGGTAATTCCCCATAATCCTGAAATCAAGTAAAATGTAACGTTAATCCAATCATCGTAACCTACTTGGAATGCTCAAATAAATACCCAAAACATGACTCGCCATCGTGGTTTGAAAAAGTGATTGCAAAGCACGACGGAAACGATTCTGACTGGCTCCGTTCGTCTTGAAAAGTTACTCGGAAGAGCCCCTAAATAGGGGATCCCTCAAAAGTCCAAATTTGTGTGAAAAGCACAATATTGCATAAATACTTACATAAACGAATGTGGCTAAGTATCTGTGGACGGACGACTAACAGCAAGCAAGCTTCCCTGCATGTCGAACAAGCGTTATACTCCATTGTTTGCTACTACTACTACATACTAGGTAGTAGCTGGGAGAGTGACAAGATTCGAAGGAGCTGGGTATATCAGGTGGGGCATATCTAGCAATGCATTCACGTTATAAGAGCATCTCCAACGGTAAATATGTCGATTCTGTTGCGCATAGCGCTTACTGTACGACTACAATAGTAGTACGATACTGTAGTACTCCAATAACGTCGTAAAAGTCGTGTTGGCAACACGTATTTTTTACTGTTATTGGGCCAAGTGTGTCGTTAATACCGGGTACTATTAATAGTATTGCCAGTATTAATAAGTGTAAGACAAACTAGATTAATAGTGTGTTTTTAGCCAATCCGTATCCAGAACATACTACTAGAACCAATCCTATCCGTTTGTATTGGATATTATAGCCAATGGCATCGATCCATGAGGAGCAGTTACCACGCCAGTTTCAGATACCTTTTTCGGTTCCCGACCCCAACGAACGATGCAGTTCGAAGGCGCGGGCATCACGCTGGAGCGCAATGTGATCGCGATGTTGAGTGAATGCGGAGACATTCCTCCCATGTACGAAGACCCGGACTTCGCGGCAAAGCCCATCTCTCTCTACCTCAACCCTGACAAGGTGCCCGAGTATGCCGTCTCGTCGAAGCGGACGTCCAACGGCGCTGCCGACGACTCGGCCGTGGCGTGGTACCGACCGGGCCACGTAACTGCCGACCCCGACTACTTCAAGTGCACAGCCGGCTGCGGCGTGCTGCGGGAAGGAACGGGTACGTTCCTGCCACTGCTTCCAGTGACATCACGTATGTACATGTAGGACTCAACGATTCGTGGCTGGTGGGGGTGTTTGCGGCGCTGGCGCTACACCCCGACAACTTGATCGAGAACCTCTTCGTGTCGCCCATGCACGATTTCAAAACGTACGGCATCTACACGTGTCAGTTCTACAAGGACTGCCAGTGGCTCGAAGTCGTCACAGACACGCGGCTACCGTATTCACAGTCCCTTGATGACGTACCCAAAGCAGCCAACAACAGCGTCAGCCGGCCAGGCCATTGGCTGTACGGAAGCAGCGTCGACAAAAGCGAAGTGTTTATACCGTTGTTGATGAAAGCATATGCGAAATTCCATGGTAATAATGTTGCCCATATATATATATATGTATGCACCCGTCCAAATATATTGTATATATGGACTGGACTTTTCCAAATCCATTGCGCGAGTATTCTTTGTTTTGTATTGATTTTTGTATGGAAACAATAGCCTACCTGTAAATTCCGATCGATGCCAATCACACTATTTGAAGTTTCACACTATTTATCTGCAATTTTTTGGACTTTCGTGCAATATGGATTGGGTGGCTACATGCTTCTGCCTACTATTAATAACTAACTATATTAATAGTACTCTTCTGCACATTTGGTGGTGTCACTACATTCGGCATGTCTCTCCAGTTTAGAAGAAACACAAGAAGAACGCAGTCGGGCTATTTTTCTATGTATCTATCTATATATGTACATAGATATATAGATAGATAAGATAGCAAACTATATATATATGTACGTACATAGATATATAGATAGATACATAGATAGATAACGTATGCTTATGTCGAGGTCGACAAATAAGGAATTGTAGATTCATGTATATGTAATTTACATACATATTCCATGCCTGGTTTTTTCTTTTATGATTCAAACGAGTTGTTTGAAAGTCCTTTTTTGAATCGACCACATCAGGAACTAATAGTATGATGATTATTAGTAGTAGTACCTCAACGTTTATATCTTCCACAGCGCTAAATGATATATTTTTGCTTCATTGGAGCAAGGACGTTTCGAAATTGGCCAATCTTTCCTGAGATATAAATATATATATAAATATATAATAGTATGGGTCACGACTGCCTGTATAGGAAGCTACGAAGTGCTGCATAACGGGAGTATCTTGGAAGCATTCGTCGACTGCACGGGCGGCAGTGTAAAGAAAATCGATTTAACCAGCGATAGCAGTCGCAAATTGATTGAAACGGGCGAACTCTGGCCTAAACTGGTGAATCATGTGAATTTTAAAAGCGTCGTGACTGTCCAGCTCAAGATGGCGGCGATGCTGTACAACGAAGTGACGGGTACGGTTTTTTATTTATTTTTATATTGTATTTGAAAATGATTTAAAATACAAGCACAGGCTCGGGCATTTTGAAGAACCACTTGTACGTCGTGCAACACGTGAAAGAGCTCGGGTCGCTCAAGTTTGTCAAGCTCAAAAATGTATGGCAAAAAGGACTGTGGAAAGGCGACTGGAGCAACGACGACAGGTTTTGTATTCAATATATATATATATATCATTGGGATATTTGTACTTGGGAGATACAAATACTATGTAGGAGTTGGGAATATATATATGTATATATGGCTATTTGTACTTGGGAGATACAAAGAGTTGGCATTGTGCTATATATAGGTAATATGGGGTTGTTCAGGATATACCATGACTATGAGTATACAATTTATTTAATCGTTGCGTTCATACATTCTCCAAGTCAAGTATTGTCCTTTTACCCAAACTTTGGACTTTTGTGCTGATTCGCCGAATGTATCGATCGATTCTTTTGTACTGAATTTGTCTTGTACGCAAAAATCGACCAATCTAAGTCGCACACGATATCGATGTGGAATGGTTCAAGCGAGAATAATCTGATTGGTTACTTGATTCGTGTTGTGGGTTTTGATTGGTCAATCGATTGTCTGACCACCCCACAGCTTTCGAATCGCCTTGACAATGTACTTTTATATATATACAGTTTAAAACGTATTTTCCACGTTTCCCCTTGTGCTGGTGAACACTACTATGCGTGGCATGATATCTCAATATATATATATATATATATATATATATTTCTTTTGTAGCAAATGGGAAGACAATTTGCAAGTCGAAGCAGCGTTGAGGGCCGACCCCGCGTGCGAATTCAACCGCACCAAAGCCGACGGCACATTTTGGATGATTTGGGAAGACTTTGTCGAAGCGTTCAACGAGTGTGTATACATGCTACTAGTATATACATATATCATCCGATTGCATTGTATGTTTTAGACTTGTATATATATATTCGTTGTAGACTGTACATCGTGCGCAACTTCCCATCCACGTTCCATCAATACTGCGTCCGTGGGGAATGGATTGGGCAGGCCGCGGCGGGTCCTCCCATGAAGCCGCCGTCCGAGGTCTTACTCTCCTTTATTTTCGTTTTATTCTACTAGCCTTGTTATTTATTTATATACTTTTACACAGGCTACCAGCTCGTCGGCTCCAGGTCGAAAATGGCTGATCGAGCCAGACTCGGAGCCGAGCTGGTTTCTAAATCCGCAGTACCGCCTTGTGGTAGCCGAGAAGACGTCGGTGGTGGTGTCCCTGCTCCAGCGAGACTTTCGAGTGTTTGGGGGGGATAACTTTGGCGTGAATTTTGTGCTTCTGGAGGTGAAAAAGAGACCCGTGGCGGCGTCGATGGTTTGGGAGTGGGACAAACTGGCGGTGGTCGCGGAGGGACACACGGGGACGGGCGGGGAGAAATGTCATCCAGAGCGAGAAATTTCCAAAGGCAGCGTCGTGTTGGAGCCGGACGTGGCGTATATCTTCAGTATGTCTAGATTTGGAGTCTTATTCTAATTACTATTATTATTATTACAGATCATAACTAGAATAATTAGAATTATGATCTGTAGGATGTGATGATCTATAGAATATGATGACTGAATGACTACTGGTTGTTCGAAATGTGGTTATGGTGGATTTGGTAGTACGAATTTCCAGACCCCGTCGAATTGAATGAACTCGCCGAATCGAATCACGAATCGACGCTATTGGCTAATCCATTTTTGATTGGATTTGATTGGCTCTTGCAGAAAGGACAAGTATATTCAACCAATCAGAACTCCAGCGTGATTCAATATTGATTAAGTTAATAGCGAATTCACAATACCACTTGTACTATGTATATTTGGTGTTATAGAAGTACGATGCAGTAGGGTTGGTACTAGCGGATGGTATATTAATATTATTGTACCTATAAGTTGGAATTGATCGATCTGTTGGAACTATGTCAAAAGTTGTCTTGCGGCGGTCGTAGTCACACTAATTGAAGTCACACACTATTAATATTAGTTGGATCTTGGTGTTGATTTCCTGCAATCTGATTGGCTAAATACGTGTACCTTTAGAGGATGGGTTTTGAGGTTTATTGTTTTTTTTAGTATTTTTGATATATTATATTTGACCGAATACAATATTATTCACGTAGTTCCGTACACGGACCATGGCGGCGTGGAAATGGAGTTTTTCTTTCGCGTGTTTAGCCCGAAACCGGTTCAAATCGACTCGCTGATGCCCCTGAACACGCTCGTGGTCCAAGGTACTACTACTACTAGTAATACTAGTAGTAATCGATGCTTACTACTTGCACCCCGCTCAGGC
The DNA here is from genome assembly GCF_000520075.1 of Aphanomyces astaci. Classification (NCBI taxonomy): domain Eukaryota; phylum Oomycota; class Saprolegniomycetes; order Saprolegniales; family Verrucalvaceae; genus Aphanomyces; species Aphanomyces astaci. The sequence goes on along the minus strand of NW_009798356.1, from coordinate 185,592 downwards.
CGGTGGCGCGTGGACGACGACGGGAATACCAACGCCGGCGGACCGTTGGTGCACCACTTGACCTCAGGTAGATATATATATATATATATACATAAATTTATACATAGATTTGTATGTTTCAACCATACACTACATACGTGTCTTTATATCTTTCGTGCCGCCTGTATTTGAACTCAATGACTATTAATATATTGTGCAAACAATTGCCGGACCTTCGAAATATGATATATTCAACTCAGTTGAAGACATATCTTTGTAACAATGCATTTTAGCCAATCATACTCTTGTTTTGGTTGATATCTTGGTGATTTGTCCCCAATCCCCCCACCCTTGCAAATTCGAGCTCCCGTTTACTCGTTGTAAATGCTAATATATGATTTTACAGGCGTGGAGAACTTGAACTGGTGCCAGAACCCGCAGTACCTACTTCGATGTATCGGCGCGTCCAAGCCCGTGGACTTGAAGCTCGTGCTAAAGCGAACGGGGCTCAAAAGTACAGCCAAAGGACACCGCCGAGATCACCAGAAGGACAAGGGGCAGCTCATTGGGCTGGCTATCGTCAAGCCCGACGCGGACGAGTCAGCCGCGCAGCAGCAGCTGGGCAAAAAAAAGGAAAAAACAAACTTTTTAGGCGAGCCTGTCAACCCCAAGAAGGCGTCTGTGGAGTACGCTACCGTGGTATGACTCTTGTATATCATATTGTGCATTTAAATTAAGTGGAGTTGAGAGTGATTTGGCCAAATACATTCGAATCCATTGGATCTCATTTAAGCTTGTACAAACTATATATACTATACAAAGATTGGGGTATATGTGGTTTTGCCCAAGGCAGAGAGGGGCTTGGCCGAATCAACGTTTGGATTGGCAGAAATTAGATTGGACGAGTGATTTGATTGGCTTAGGCGGTTCTTTAATCCATTCCCTTCAGACATACTAGTATTCGATTGTGCTGACGGCTCCAGGTTCGAATTGATTAGACAATATACGAATTAAGATACAGTACATATATTCGAGTTTCGTTTACACTATTTTTTTCAGTGTCACATACGAATTCAAAGTGGAATGGGGGACCCGTGAGAATTAGATTGGCCCACTTGGCAAGTGTTCTGGGTGTTGATTGGTGGATCAATTGTCTGGATTGAACCCCCCACTTGAATTTCAAGTCGAATGGACAATAATATATAAAATATTATAAACCATATATATATATATATACGTACTGTACGTAGATCGGGGGATTGCCGAGCCGAAAACTACTCGTTAAAGCGGACGAGTACTGCGTGTTGTCGGACTTTAGTAGTGCGCACGTGGCCAGTGTCTTTCTCCGCAAAGTGCCACCGGAATGGCTCGCAAAAGGTGTATATATTTAGAAAATATATTTTTATTTACAGCATGGTTAGGGTTGCTGGTGGTGCCGTCGTTGGGGGAGGCGCGGGGCGAGGGCGGTTATGACCTCGAAGTCCACAGCGATGCCTCTGCGATGACGTTGGACGAAATTCCCAGCACCCTGTCGCAGACGATTGCGGGCGAGTGGAGCGACAAGGCGGGCTCGGCCGGTGGCAGCCACTTGAGTGCCGAGTGGAAGAAAAACCCAAAGTTTTACCTCACGTTAAAGTGCGTAAGACCGGCGGCCGTGACCATCGACTTGTACCGGTCCGAGTTTGAATGGCGTGCCAAGTGCAAAAAGGATTCGGTAACGTCGATATATATATACATACATATATTAATGGTTTTGATCGTATCTATATATATATAGTAGTTTTGATTGTGTATATATATATATATAGCAGTTTTGATTGTTTCGATATATAGTAGTTTTGATTGTTTCGATGGACTGGATCTCGCATTAGTTGGATCCAGACCTGGTTTTTTTTCTATGCTATGGAAATGTATATGTTTAAATAGAATGGTTTGTGTCTTTTAGTTTAAGATTATTATCATATCCTTCCGATATATTTATATCGTTGTTAGTATACATGAAAAGAATGTACATCACACTAATTGAAGTCTTGCACTAATTTGTTGTTGATTGGTTGAACTGATAGTTTCCTGCAATCGGATTGGCTAAATTCATATCTGCCGATTCTTCTGTACATTTGATTGTGTCGATACACGTCGCTTCCAGTTTTGAATAAACACAACAATATATTGTGCTTTCGAGTGAAATTTCGTGGCGTGGTTTCTCGTTGGAATTTAAATCGATTTGATTGGCTACTTCAGATGAGCTCAAAATTATTAACCAATCAATGAAATTCAATCAATCAGATCGATTGTGGATCGGTTTGGTCGGCGCGATTCGATTGCCAAAATTGTATCAAATCGACAATATATATATGTGAAATCCGACGGTTATCGTAATAATGCAATAAATATATATATGGGTTTGGTATTGTAGGTGGGGGCGATGATGGGGTTTTACCTGTTTCAAGGGTCCAAGGGCACTCGGGAATCGTCGACGGTGGTTGTGGATGGCAAGAGATGGACCGAGACGGACTTTGTGCCGCTGCACCACGTCAGCATATCGGACTTAAGTCTGCCGCCAGTCTTTAATGAGTCCTATGTGATCATGCCTGCGACGTGGGAGCCAAACAAGTGCGGTCGGTTTCTGCTGTCGGTCTCGGCCGACTGCGAATTCACCCTCCAAGGCGAACAAGAGTCCTAAAATACAATTAAATGATCATAGGTTATATATCGGTATCACACTACCTATAATAGTTTGGAACTACGGGTGTGCAACTGGTGTTACTATGGAAAACAGAACATCCGAGTTCATTGTTATGATTGGCTGAAGAATTATCGAAAACGGACGTCTATTGGACAAATTATAGTACTACGTAGTACTACTATAGTACTAGTAGCTGTTGTGCTTTTCACTCGTTTTGGCTATTCACACCATAAACCTAGGTGTTTGTTATATCGTCGACTCCAGTGGTTTAGATAATCCGTGCAGTACTATTAATATATATTACTCATAGTAATCGTAACGTTCAATTTAAGAACACTTTTTCCGAGGCGCTGCCGTGGAAGGCATGTAACTCGACTCGTAGGTATCGGATTATAATTCGAGAATATGTTACATGAAGCCAAAATCCAGGCCTATTCGGGAGTTATGAATGCGATATGATTCCTGTTATAATTCATTATCATTCACTCCACTTTGTCCACAAACAGCTTAAAACAAGCGGTCCAATTTAAGGTGCACCATTTTAAGCTTAGTCTTTGTATACCCATTTGCATATTTTTTGGGCGGTTAGGTTAAAGACTACAAATTGATTGGCTAACTCGCGTGCACCTTAAATCGGACGTTAGTATATTATACTACGTAGTACTACAGAAACGTTAGTTGGTGCTGTTGGCTGATATGTTTAAACGTATGTAGGTTAAAGAAGCAGTGTATGCCAAGGATACGGTCATTAGGATACCAGGGTGGCCCTGGGTTTGTGGCCATTGAACAAGGTATTGCCCGATGCTGATACCTGTGGCTCAATGCTCGTCCTATGGAAAGCACTGCCGCCGATTTGAGGTAGGGATTGCATTGCTGAAATGGCGTTAAAGGGTTTAACGTATTCGCTCCGATTTGGACCATTGGCTTGAAGCCTGCAGGTACTGTACCTAAAAATACTATCCAATCAAATGGCTGGAAATTTGACTCCGCGGGGTATTTCCGTTACAGAATGGCCAGAGTTGAATACTTTAATCAAGTGAAAATTGTAGCAAATCAAATCCCATATCGATTTCTACAGGTCAAGCAACAAATCGATGTAAAGGTTCCCTACGATTGCACGGTTTTAAATAAATCCGCATATTGGTATTTGCATAGAAACATTCCACAGTATAATTTACCGTGCGATAGAAGAAAGATATTGCAGGAGCCCATCGAGTTTGAGAGACTTGCCTCCAATTTTGTATTCACCATGTCGCTCCCCTTTGCCGACATGCACGGCGGCGGCGATGGCATTCGCGATTTGGATCATTCTGTGGAGGACGTCGAAGACGATAATGACACCATGGATCTAGACGATGACGAAGAGGATGACTCGGACGACTTGGACACGGAGAAGAACCGAGGTGGCGACCGGCGCAGGCAATGGACGTCCCAGGACGACGAATACATCCTCCGGTTTGTGCATCACCACGGCACCAAACGGTGGTCGAGAATTGCCCGGCTATTGCCGGGACGAACGCCCAAGCAATGCCGCACGCGGTAGGTTGTACATGTGTCCTCTGTGCACCCGAGCTCATGAGTGTAGGTGGCTCAACTTCCTTGATCCCACCATCGACAAGGCCCCGTGGCGCGCAGACGAGACCGAGGTCATCTTTGCCGCGCAAGCGCGCGTCGGCAATCGGTGGGCCGAGATCGCCAAGCTCCTTCCCGGCCGGTACAATCTCCTCACCATCCACGATCGATGACAACGATCATCATATCGAACCAACGCACGGTCGTACGTACATAGGACGGACAACGCGATCAAGAACCACTGGTACTCGACGTCCCGACGAAGGCAGCGACAGGCCGCGAAACAGCGGGACGTGCTCGCCAAGCGCATGAAAACCATCAAACCCGTCCAAAGCCTCGCCCGACCCAAAAAGACGTCGGTCTCCATCACCGACGCGCCGCGGCGTCTGGCGCCACACGATTTCTCCGACATGTCACCGCCGTCCACTTCATCCTTTAGTCTCCAGAACCAGCCGTCCGCGTGGCACATGCTCCATCGCCCTCCCAACCAAAACAAGGCGCCCAACGAGCCGCTGGTTCCCTTGCGCCCGATGCCGCCGCCGCCGTCGCCCGTCAAAGTGGCGCCCCTCGAACTCAAACACAAGCGACTCGAGTCCGTGCTCAAGACTCACCACCGCGACCGCAGCAACTCGGCCGACCTATTTCTGGATTTTCTCACCCATGTGCAAAAGTAAACAAAGTCATATTGACAAGATTCATTCTTTGCATGTCCAAATATAATATAGGCCAGTGGTAGTCGTCACACTAATTGAAGTCACACACTAATTCGATGTTGAATGGGCCAAGAGTGGATAATTTGATTGGCTACTTGATTCGTGATCTGGATTTTGATTGGCCGATCGATCGATTCTCTGTGATTCGATTGAGCACCCCACCACAATATATATACTGTAGATCATACGTAGTACTCGGTGACCTCCAAATGTTAAGATGGTCTCCATTTGTTAGGAACGATAACGTTTACAATTGTTAGGCGCAACGGTAAACATGGTCGACAATTGTTAATAAGGATCCGATGGATATATTATATACTTTTAATAATAGTACATGGGCTGCTACATTATATATAGCAATTGGCCACCACTATCATTATTTGTTCAAGTCCTTGTAGCACATGCATTTTCCTGCAGATAAACACGTGGAAACATATATCTACCGGTAGCCACCTTTTGTGATTATGGATGGTCTACATTTGTTAAGATAGTGTCGATACTCGCTCAAGGGCTTTGATAACGTGGGTGAGGAATGCATTGCAGGGCGTGGGAACTCCAGTTTGCTGCCCATAAGCCACGATCATGTCGTTAATGGACCCGATTTCCGTCGGCTTGCGGCGCTGGATGTCTACGCACATGGAGCAAAAGTTGGCGCCCGTCGCTGCCGCCGCTGCCGTCGTGAATGCCAGCGGCGTCTGGTCCTAGTATATGTAAAATATATTATCATTAGACGAGGGATCGATGATTTAGGAGGAATAGACTATATCTAAACTAACTACAAGATCATTTCTATTTGGAACAATTAGAACGAATCAAAATCGCATTGAAAAATCAATCAATTAATTTTAACATGGTGTTCAGTATACTACCATTATTATCCATGTTGTGCATTTGTTTGCACTTTTAAAAAAAGGAGAAAAAACATGAATAATCTTCAATTGAATAGTAGAATCAAAACGCCCCGCTATGATATATATATATATATTGTGCTTTTCATGTGCCTATTTTGGGGAATTGATGAAATCGCCAACTACTCGAGCAAACGAGTATGATTGGCTACGAAGAATGAAGGTTACAATTTGATTGGCTAAAAAGATTGATTGTAGTATTGCAGTCACAAAGATACCTCTTCAACTTCGTTTTATATGAAATTTTGAAGGTCCCGGCGATTGTTCGGCGGTTCATTCACCCAACCGCCGGTGGAAATTTAGAGTAGAAGAGACAATATTTATATATATATATATTGTCGATTTGATACAAATTTGGGGAGGGGGTGCAATCGAATCGCGCCGACCAAACCGATCCACAATCGATCTGATTGGTTGAATTTCATTGAGAAGGTTTTGATTGGTGAATAATTTGAGCTCATCTGAGGTAGCCAATCAAATCGATTTAAATTCCAACGAGAAACCACGCCACAACACGAAATTTCACTCGAAAGCACAATATATATATATATTCATTGTTTCTATTATTATAAATATATATAGACGTACATGGAGGTTGAGCGTGATGCCTTGGGCGTTGGCCACGGCCGCCACTTCGTTCACGATGGCTTCGACGATCGCCAAATTGTCTTGACCTGTGACCACGCTCTCGTTCCATCTGAATATCGATATTGAAGGGATTTCTTCCCAGTAGTACCTTGTTGGGGACGTTCAGAATCGCGCCAAGGGGATTAATCCCCGCGTTGACCATGAGTTTGGTCCACACGACCGATTGCAGGTCGTGGGACGGCACCAATTGGGATTGGATCCCTTTTGAAAATGAAAAAGTGAATGGGATATTTCCTCATGGACCCACACCAATCCCATGGGAGATTTCCCATTAGTCGTATATATACCTGATGCTGCCAAGAGCGTACACAAGTGCCCCAATGTGTCCTGGACGGAATCACTCAAATGTTCGGCGTTTTGGATGATGGTCGTGCCGGCGCCGCCTTGGATGACGGAGCCAGGACCGATGGACACCCCGCTCATGTATGTGACACCGTGCAGCACATTGTCGGTCTCGAGCACGTCCTTGAGGATCTTGACGTTGCCCAGACCTGTATTGCATATCATGAGAACGAACGTCGTGGAGACCGAGAAGTACGTACCATTCTGGAGAGATATCACCAACGAGTCTTTGTTGATGGCGTTCCCAGCCTGTTCGAACCATGGGATGTACATAGTCAGGGATCGATATGCACGAGGTCACATATCGTTGAATGGAAGGTTTAGGATGCACCTTGAGCCGCGCCGCGACTTCGTACGTGTCTGTGGATTTGACGGTCACAAGCAACGCGTCCAGCGACCGAGCTTGCTGGACAAAGTAGTCCGTGCAGAACGCATCGGCGTTCGGCGACGTATGCGTCGGTACCTCTAGCACGAGGCGTCGCTGTTGGTCCAAGATGGACACCTTCTTCAGGTGCGGGAGGTGGGCATGCTTGACGAGGGCATAGATCTGGTTGGTTCTGTCTGTCTTGCTTCGCGGCATGTTGCGCGGGTTGATCTGATGGAGGATCCGGTTAAAGAAGAGAGACCCGATGGCCCCAAGCCCCACCACGCCGACCTTCATGCCGCCGTCCGCCTCGTGATGGAAATCACCGCCGCCGTTCTCGTTTTCGTGTAAAGTTCAAAACCGACGAAATAATTGCGTTGATTTCATAAAAAATTAGACAAATTCGAGAAAACCACGAAATGTTTGAAACAAAACGTGAAAAAAACTCTTTTGTGGTGTTTTATTTTAGCCAATGAAAAGCGTCCGTGAAAATCTGGGGCAATGCCAGGTTTGGCCATAATTCCAACGCAAGATCGTTCGAAGAAGGAAGCAGCAGCGACATGTCCAAGGGAGAATGCCAGACGAAGAACGTCAACGAGTATGACAACGAGGATGAGCTGAATGAACCCCCGTCCAAGATCCTGGACGAGGGCGATATCGCGCTGCTCAAGACGTACGGCCTCGGACCGTACTCGCGCAGCATCAAGAGCGTCGAGGACGACATCAAGAAGGTGCAGCAAAGCGTCAACGACTTGGTCGGGATCAAGGAGAGCGACACGGGGCTGTCGATTCCTTCCCAATGGGATCTCGTCAGCGACAAGCAGATGCTCCAGGAAGAACAGCCACTGCAAGTCGCGCGATGCACCAAGATCATCAACGCCGGCGAGGACGACGCCAAGTACATGATCAATGTCAAGCAAATTGCAAAGTTCGTGGTCGGTCTCGGCGAGAAGGTCGCGCCCACGGACATTGAGGAAGGCATGCGGGTGGGTGTCGACCGCACCAAGTATGCGATCCAGATCCCGTTGCCTCCCAAGATCGATCCCACGGTAGTATCCATTCATCGTCGTTTCGACTTTTGTGACGTTTCGTCGTAGGTATCGCTCATGACGGTAGAAGACAAGCCCGATGTGACCTACGACGACGTGGGCGGGTGCAAGGACTCGCTGGAAAAGCTGCGCGAAGTCGTGGAGCTGCCGTTGCTGCACCCCGAACGGTTTGTCAACCTCGGCATCGACCCCCCCAAAGGCGTGTTGCTGTACGGTCCGCCTGGGACTGGGAAGACGCTGTCTGCGCGCGCCGTCGCGAACCGCACGGACGCATGCTTCATTCGCGTGATCGGCAGCGAACTCGTCCAGAAGTACGTCGGCGAAGGCGCGCGCATGGTCCGCGAACTGTTCACGATGGCCCGGTCCAAGAAGGCATGCATTGTCTTCTTTGACGAAGTCGACGCCATCGGCGGCGCCCGCAGCAGCGGCGTACGTTCGTTCTTCCATCAACTTCCATCGATATCTCATGATGGACACAGGAGGAAGGTGGCACGGACAACGAAGTCCAGCGCACGATGCTTCAGATTGTCACCGAGCTCGACGGGTTTGACCCCCGGGGGAACATCAAAGTACGTCGTTTTTTCATCTTTTTTTCATATTTTTTCATCGTTTTTCAGCAATGTTTTGGATTCGTTGGGTAGACATAAATATTTTTTTAAAATATTTTTTTTCATCCGTACATTATGATGTGTAATTTGAATGTAAAACAGTTTCACACTAATTAAAGTCACACACAAATTTCGATGTGGAAGAACCGTTGAAGCGAGAACATAATCATTTGATTGGCTTGTTGTGGGTTTTGATTGGTCGAAGTCTTGTCTACCGATATATACCGTATGGTTTGCTGCTCCTTGGATTATTGAACCAACACCCACTCGAATGCTTGTTCTGAATCGATGTGATACTAAAATGATATTTTTCCCATAATAATATATTACTATTTCCTAATGTATTTTGAAACTGGTTTATATATCTCCATATCATCGTTGTATATATATATAGGTGCTAATGGCGACGAACCGACCGGATACGCTGGACCCGGCCCTCATGCGCCCGGGGCGGCTGGATCGGAAGGTCGAATTCACGGTCCCCGAGCTGGAGGGGCGGACGCAAATCCTCCAAATCCACGCGAAGAGCATGAGTTGTGACCGCAATATTCGCTTTGAGCTCATTGCACGCCTCTGCCCCAACACCACGGGTACCACACATATATGTTGTAAAAGTGATACATTTTGAACGATTCTGAGCGATTTTACTACTCTCTGGATGAAAAGTGATATTTTGTTTTTAATTATTGATGAAAAGTGATACGTTTTGGACGAAAAGTGATACTTTTTGGTTTTTACAGGGGCGGAGCTGCGCAGTGTGTGCACCGAGGCGGGCATGTATGCGATCCGAGCGCGCCGCAAAAGCGTGAGCGAGAAGGATTTCCTCGAGTCGGTCAACAAGGTGATCAAGGGGTACCAAAAGTTCTCGTCCACGCCCAAGTACATGGTGTACAACTAGCACTTTAGTACTTTGCCACTTGTTAATCATCTTTCCAGCCTTCGAAATCCATCGCCCGACACTTATCCGAATCCGGATAGACAGAGCATACAGTCCAATCAAATAGCGGGAAGACAATCGACTAGCCAATGAAATTGATACAACTCAAAATTTCAACCAATGGTACTTCATCGATGTTTGGCCCAAGGATTTGTTTGGCCCATTTGTCGAACATTTTATAACTGACTGTGAATATGCAAAACTCCTACATTTTATATGATACTACATTTTATGGTCGATTTCTCCAAGAAACAATATCGAGGCGAGAGCATATCATGCATCTGACGGCAGCATCGCTTGATGTCTTGCATTGGACGTAGGCATCGATCCTCGAATATGACAATCACGTCGTGAGGAGAGGATGGACATGGCAGTTACACGGAAAAAATCGAAAGCGAAACGGCTGGGAGGATGTGTGCGTATGTGTTGGCATATCCAAACGCGTGTAGGTGCTGCTGGAAGTGTGACCGAGACTTGATGGACACGGCGGACGCGGCGGAGATCTCGCACGTGCATGCTGACGACGACCATCACGATGAGCTGTGCATGTACAAGTCGGGCAAGTGTAGCGAGAAGCGCTCGTGGAAGAACGGCAAGCAGCTCAAGCTATGCGACGCGCATCGATTAGAACAGAACGCGATCAAAATGCGCAGCGACAAGGGCTTGAGTATGCGCCGCAAGGCTGTTCGGGAAGAGAAGAAGCGGATCGAACGCATGCGACACGCGGAAGAGCGCAAGAAGATGTACTTGGATGCATCGTGGACGATGGGGCAAGCATCTGGAGCGACGTCGGTAAGGAACACGAGATCGCATGCTGTCGTGGCGTGAAGCTTGACGAGGACAAAGTAGGAGGACACCAGACAGACAGTGCCATGGAACGGACCGTTTGTTGACATTGGAGACGACGTGGTCACTGCCATGTGCCTCCACACGCTGGAGCGGCTCGGCAACGACGTGCTCGTGCCCCTCTATGAGCAGCATCCAGAGCTAGACGATGGTCAGAAAATAGTCGTCATGAAGGTGGCCATGGTGGAGCTACATAAGAAGATGATGCAGCAACTCCTGCACATGGAGCAAGCCGGATGGATCCACTCGACTACAACGTGGTCTCCCACCGCCGCCGATGCTGACTTGTGTTTGCATCCGGATAATTAGTTTGTTTTATACGGTACGATTTGAAAACGTAAGAAGTAAGAAGGGGAGTTAAAAGAAGAAAAAGGATGGTCATACTGGGGCTCGAACCCAGGACCCTGGCGTTATTAGCACCATGCTCTACCGACTGAGCTTATACGTGTATATAACCATAACGTTTAACGTTATTTTGTGAATTCGCTACTATTAATACTTCGAAGTACTAGCTAGTATTACTATTAATAATAGTACTCCAACGAAATTGATCCATCCTGCAGTACGACAGTGCTTATGAACATGTTGTTGTCAAATCGACGTCTTAAGAGAATGGGTCGAAGAACCTCCTAAGCCAATCAAATCACGTTCTGGTAAATTACAGCCAATCCAAATGTTTGACTCGACACTGTACCTCCGCATTGGGCAAAACCATATATATATACTAATCTTTGTATCGTATAGGTTGAACAAGCTTAAATAGGATCAAATGGATTCGAATGCAAATGCACAATCGTTCTCCCAACAGAGTCTCCGTCGGGAACAACAAAGCGCTTTTAGTAATTGTAAACTGGAGAATGAATCGACACAGCCAAATGTACAGAAGAATCGGCAGAAGAATTGAGCCAATCAGATTGCAGGAAACCATCACCAACATTGAATTAGTGTGCGACTTCAATTAGTGTGACACCAATGACCATTTTTTCCATACAAAATTCAGTACAAAGAATCGATCGATAGATTTGGCGATTCAGCACAAACGTCCAAATTGTGGGTAAAAGGAGCAATAAGTTGCTACAGTACATGAAGAATTCCGCCTTCAATGAGTGGGATGGTTCAATGGCGATCGATCGTGACTTACCAGTTAACTACACGAGAAACATTGCCAGGGACGTGCGTGTGTTGGACTTACATTACCATTCTTCCAATACTGTAATGTGCATGCATCATTGGTATATATATATATATATATTGCAAATTTCAATAATTCGTACCACTTCAAGATCCAAGCATATTTGTGTAAATACACAACGTACTTACCTTGCACTTTAGTCCGCATTACCAACGGGATGCCGTCCCTGGTCGGTCGACCAGGTTCAATATCTCTCTACAATGCATGGCAGATAGATGTATGTCCACCATGCATCGCTCGTCACTTTCGAATTCCCCCCGTTGAATAGATACACACCACGATCATCTCCATGGCATTCCCTGCCCCCTCCGCCCTTTTCGTCGCCGCCATCGCCATCGCGTCCGCGTCCGACAAGTTCACCAACGGCATCCACCGCCACCTCGAACAATCCGGCTCCGTGCCCGCTGTCATCGTCTCGTTCAAGAAGAGCCACCAAGAAGTGCTGGCCTCTGTCCCCGACATCAACTCTGCGACTTCCCGCGGCGCGCACATCGCGTCCATCCGTCAAGCGTTGGTGGCGCACGCCAAGACCTCCCATTCCGACGTCCTAGCCGCGCTCCATGCGTTCGAATCCACCACGGAAACCACGCTTACGTTTGACTCGCTGTGGGCGTCCAACGTCGTGTACATCACGAACCCCTCCGAGAGTCTATTGAACACACTTGCCGCCATCCCAAGCGTGGACAAGATCCGTCCGGCCGTGACCGCGCACCTCCCGCCCATCAAAATCGAACAAGAAAGCGCGTCATCACCCCATGCCAATGAATGGGGCGTCGATGTCATCGGCGCCGCCAATGTATGGGCCAGCGGCAACAAGGGCAAGGGCGTCGTCGTGGGTGGCATCGACACGGGTGTCCGTGGGACCCATGAAGCGCTCAAAACCAACTTCCGCGCCGATCACGGCTGGTTTGACCCGTACCATAACAACACGGCACCGGTAGATGTGGCCGGCCACGGCTCGCACACGATGGGCACGAGCGTGGGCACGACCGGCGTGGGGGTCGCCCCCGAAGCATCGTGGATCGCGTGCTTGGGCTGTGATGACCAGGACTGCCCTGAGTACGCGCTGCTCAAGTGCGGTGAGTTCATGCTGTGCCCCACCGACGTGAACGGTAACAACCCCGACTGCACCAAGGCGGCGCATGTTGTCAACAACTCGTGGGGGTCTAACGATGCGTCCGACACGTTCTATGACGCCACCATCGCCGCATGGCGCAAGGCCAACATCATCCCGGTCTTCGCCAACGGCAACGCCGGACCCAAGTGCTCCACGGTGGGGTCCCCCGGCCAAGGCAAGCTCACGTTTGGCATCGGCGCGACCCAAAAGACAGACGCCATCGCGTCCTTCTCAAGTCGTGGCCCTGCCCCTGACGGACGCATCAAGCCGGACATCTCGGCGCCAGGCCAGAGCATCCGGTCGTCGGTACCCACCAGCGACACGTCGTACGCGGTGTACTCGGGCACGTCCATGGCGACACCCCACGTCACTGGTGCCGTCGCGCTGATCCTTGCCGCCAAGCCCGGCGTCACCTACGACCAGATTTACAAGGCGTTCATTTCCACGACCGATACCGCGTCTTTGACCCCCACCAACCAAACGTGCGGCGGCGTCTCGGAGCTCCAGTACCCCAACAACGTGTACGGGTACGGTCGCTTGAACATCGAGCGCGCCATCGCGAGCTTGTCGTCGTCAACCCCGTCGCCTACCACCACCAAGCCTGCGTGCTAAACCTTAATAAACACCTTGTTTTGTCGTACATCGTGTTGGCATGATCGTGTCGTGGGATGGAGGACTGGATGGACGCTTCCGAACGACCTTACAGCATCATCATCACACATCATCCACTCGCGTGTTGTACGGTCAGAAAATGCATCAGCAGGGCGGCACAGTCCCCCGGTAGTTCGGTTGGAGAATCGAGGATGAATCGTCACCTTGAGTGTACCACGAGGCCGACTCCCGCAGCATGCCGAGAGTGGTCATCTCGACGCATGATCATATCGCTCGTGGGTGGAGGAGGTAAGTACGTTAGATGCCATCCTGCTACGTTCGTGCCCATGTTCGTTGTGAGCGCGCGCTGGACAATCGCGTTGATCCAAGTGTGCTGACATTGTGTTTCTTCGAATTATACTTTATGATTGTATTTCGTATACAAAAAGCAAGATAGTTTTTGCGCGCGCGAACTCCATGTCAAACTTCAAGTGACAAATTCGAAACCCGCTCCATTTCCAAATTCTTCATACTAGTGTAGAATGGACCAACATGCCGACAAGCGCCGCCATACGGTACATATCGCTCCGTCACAACCATCCTTTCAGCCTTCCCCCGCAGCCTCTGTTCAACCCTAACGCGGCGGGCATCACTCCATCTGAAATCAGCGCGAATGTCGCCCAGTTGCAGCGCCTGCTTCAACAAGGTCACTCGATTGCGTTCGCGCGACGGGGTTTGATCCGAATCCATGCTGGGATCTGTGCGATATGGTGCTGCAAGCCTCGTCCGGAATCAAGCGCCACCTCCTCAGTAGTTTTCTCGATGGTTGCCAGCTACCTGCGATCGACCTCACGATGGAAGTCCTTTCCGTGACCGAAATAACTGGAAACGCGTGGTAGCGCCTTCAATATCAAACGAAGGCACTTGCGTGGTTATACTACCGCATGGGACGGCCGCCTGCCTCACCAGTAGAACGTCATGAACAACTTGTTCCGTTATTGTTTGAGGTGTGCCAAGTCCTTGCCCTCCAGGAGCCTCCTCGAAGGGACCTTGGGGTCACCCCCCCATTTTGCTTTATCGATATGACCGACATTCATACCGTGTACAACCAAAGCCGTTATGTCGTGGCTTCGAGGGGAAAATGGCTTTGGGTTGCCTTTCTCAATCGTGTACTACTAGTACGTAATAGTAGTTGAAATAAGTTTTCAACCATGTTGAAAACAACAAAGTATTAATAGTACTAAGTCTTACTAGTAATACTAGTTGGGGGTGTACAACTAAGTGCCCGACACAGCGCTGACGATGCGACAACTAACGCCCACATATTAATACTATTAACAATCGTTCGACGGTAGAGTAATCGATCGTCGGGTGTTGAAAAGCGGCTACTACTTAATGATACTAAGTATTAATAGTACAAAGTCTTACTAGTAATACTATTAATAGTTGGGGGTGTACTCAACTGTACAACCAAGTGCCCGACACATCGCTGACGATGCGACTACTAACGCCCACATACTATTAACAATCGTTCGACGGTACGAGTAATCAGTGTTGAAAAGCGGCTACTACCAGTTACTGTTCGAATAAGTGTTTCAGCATTTATGAGAAACGAAGGGGAAGGAATATGAATATTTTGACCAAAGATATATCCAAGTGTTCTCAGTAGAAGAAGGCGAAACCCAATGAACTGCTTTCGCACCAGAATTCAACCAATCATGAAAGCAACACACGAACACAAATTCAATACAATCTTCGATATTAAATGGACAATTTCTATCAAAAAATTGACGAACACCCGATTTCGGGTATGGACATTCCGCCAAACTGGAACGAGGATCGGAGACCAGGGCTGCAACACCTTCTAACACGCATATATCTACTGTAGACAACACCTATGGA
The DNA here is from genome assembly GCF_000520075.1 of Aphanomyces astaci. NCBI lineage: Eukaryota > Oomycota > Saprolegniomycetes > Saprolegniales > Verrucalvaceae > Aphanomyces > Aphanomyces astaci. The sequence continues at coordinate 170,138 of NW_009798356.1, read as the reverse complement.
GTGTTGAACAACTTGAGCACCTTGATGTCGAACATGAGGATGGATGGACTTGGTTCAACTCCTGGGATAAAATAATATATATTGCAATTTGTATGTGTGTATGTATTTATTTTTGTTTCTTGTTCCTTGTAAGTTACAGTAAGTCGTATTAATAATAATAGTACTTCAGTAATACTATTAATAGATACTAACAGTACTTACTATTAATACTACGTAGTATCAATACATACTGTAGTACTGTATTTAGTACTACTACGTACCGGGGGTACCAGAATAATACTGCTTCGAAGTATTGTGGTACTACTGTACGTACTAAAAACTTAGTAATACTACGTAGAACTAATACTAACGTTACTATGTAGAACTTACTACAGTACCCCTCTCACATAACCTATTACAGTACCATGTACTGTACTTTTCGTGGATACTATCGCCCAAACTACCAGTGGCAGCAGAAAGTAGCCACCAGCGATGAGTAAACAAGAACCACTGTACGATTTGATACCACGACTAACTACGACCTACCTACCTACTAGTACCTCACATCGACTAACATCAACCAACCTCCACCACCTCGCCTTATTGATGGTACACTGGCTGCGGCGGATACTGTCCAAATGTGAGCGCCGACGTCGGCCGGCTAGGATATCCCGCCGCAGGGGACGGCGCGTCTTCGTAGTAATCGTACCGAGTGTCGAAAGTCGTCATGTGCGGACCATGATGGACCATGCGCGGCGGGAGATGGTGGTTGTCGCGATCGTACACCGCCGACTCGGTGTACGTCGAGTACGTCGTGGGCGACGCATATGAAGGGAACCCACCGGCCGTTGCGTCGGCGCGGGATGGAAACGGCGGCGGGCGGGACGAATCGTCCCTTCGTCCGAGCGGCGATTCGGTACTAGTACGGGATAGTAAGGTACTACTACTGGTGTTGCCTCCTTGGGTGGCGGAATACTTGTATCGTTGTTGGTGGTCGTCGTAAGCGCCGCCACCGCCACCGCTATCGTAGAGGTCACTTCGGGGAGTATGTTGCGAAATGTGAGTTTGGGGAGGAGGATGGTGTTGATGGAGGTTTTGGTGGTGGCTGACGCTGCCAATGTACGTTGAGTACAGACCGGCCGCATTGTCGGACGTTTCCCACACTGGTTTGAACTTGTCGGCGGCGCCCATCATGGGTATGCGGTTCTCATCTTCTTTCCAAAGATGGATGTCTGGGTGACGATGTTGTTTCATGGACTTTTTGTTCTCGAGAAGGCGGAGCTTCTCATCGCGGCGCTTGGCGTCGAGCTTCTTTTGGTGGGCGCAGGCCTTGGTGCGGTGGAACTCGCATAGCGTGTGCATGGTGCCATTCTTCTTGGTGGCGCGGGGCTGCTTGCACTTGCCATGGCTGTACCGACACGTTTGCAGCTCCGTCATCCTGGGTACTATCTCCTAACGTCTTGGTCAAATTCGAAAGTGGCTACCGCCCGCCGCCGCTCAATCAGACCCCACCTGGCAAATTGAACTTGGACTTTTAGCCAATCCCATCGCGTGAATCTTTCCATCTGATTAGTTGAACTTGTTAACTCGGCAAGGGGCCGAAACGACACTAACGTAGCCGAATTCGAGGCTTGAATTAGGCATCGCCTTCTTCCACATGGCTTCGCCAAGGAAGATGGACCAAGCTGTTCTGAATGCAGCATCTACCCCGCTCACCACGTGGTACATACATAGGCTTTGGAATGGGTGTGCCTAACATGGAAGTTAATAGAAAAGGCACAACGTACACAACGAGATGTAACTCGACTCCTTAGAGTAATTAAAGTCGATGTTGGGAGTACATACTAGTACTTACTGTACTAGGGATTCCAAACCGTTATATTAGGCATTCCACGTTGCGCGTTCTCAGAAGGTGGACAATGACTTGGGGCAATTTGCAGTGCTGAGGCGCCGCTGCGTATACAATTCTCAAAATTGAATCGGAACGTTTAAAGGAGCGACGACGCCTACGACCACGTGCTTGAGTGTTGGCGTATTGTACAGTTCTATCAAGGACGCCACTACTGTATGAAGGCAGCAATTGAATTGTGTCATCCGGCCTCCATCTGTCGTGTCCTGAGTATTTCATGTACTTCTTGGTGGACTGACGATTTGCCGTTAGATTTTACTGAAACGATCGTCGGAACCAAGTGCCCCGTTTCGCTAAAAAAGGCAGGAGTTGGAGAGACAGTTTGGAATCTTCACACCTTGGCAGCCAAGATAAGATGCCAAGCAAATGATACATCCATGGCCAGCCTTAGCAGGGACGTACGTAGCACAGCGACCACGTTACATCACTTGGACGTCCGATCTGAATTAGTAGACCGACCGCACATGCGTTCGTAAGCTCAGTACAGTACTAGTCCTACATACTTGTACTACACAGTATTCGATTTCTGTTGACTTCAATCACATCTGATACAGTATCAACCCCCTCGCACGGTTTCTGTAAGTGTTCTTCCACAGGCTACAAACGACGAAACACAAGGAACATGTGCCAAAAGTAGCTCAGCTGTTGGATCAATACCAAGCATTAACAAGGCGGCGGCCCGTGGATTGAAGAGTATGTAGTATTTGCAGCGTTGTGAAGACAACAATTAGATGCTTTGATATCGGACGCGTTGAAATCTTGGATTCTTGTGGGTGATGAGTTTCACACTGATCTGGAGAGTGATGCACCCAGTTGGTGGGCCATGTGAATTCGGTTGGCGCGTTCAGTTGTGTAGTACTATTACTAGTAGGCTAGTAATACTATTTGACCGAGAGTAAATTGACCAAGGTTGACTGATTATTTTAGCTGCGTACGGTAGGAGGGGATGGCTACTTACTCCTACTATTAATAGTGCTCTACCTGTACAGTACTAGTACACTGAAGACTATTAATACGTACGTAGTGCTCTACCTGTACTGTACAGTACTAGTACACTGAAGACCATAATTGGTGCAGATTGAGAATTGGGTGGATGCAGAATTTGTGCGGTAAACACTACTAATTTTACTTGTGCGATGGAATTCCCAGAATTTGTTGGTAATTTGTGTGGATCAATTTCGTGTAGTACAGGTATTAGGGGTTTGGGATGCATGCGACGATGCCCAATTGGTCCTGCAGTCATAGAATATGGTATAAGGACCCTTGGATATGATGTATCTGCTCTGTTGACTGTTCAATGCATCAATGCTGATTTGTGATGTTTGATTTTTGTTTCAATTCCCATGTACAAGTAAATACCAAGATACTAATAGTCCATAAATATTGTATTCCAAATTAGTGCTAATTCGTGTAGATTGAGATATACAGTAGTGCGGTCGGTCCACACTACAGTACTGTACTCCATGTGCCGTAGGTCGCGTGACGAGGTTTCAGATTCGTGCGGTCCGCACGAGTTACGGTCGACGGTGTAGTTATCTGAGTTGTGATGGTTGTCAGGCGATTTATCAGTGCGTTTCGGGGTCTTGTTTATATTGTCAAAATTGGAGGCAATCGATCGGCCAATCAAACCCAGAACGAGAATCAAGTGGCCAATCAACAATCTCTTCGACCAAATCAACATCGAATTAGTGTGTAACTGAAATTAGTGTGAGATTGGTCGTATATACAAACGTCAGTGTACAAAGAATGGACCGATAGATTTAGCACAAAAGTTCAAAAGTTGGGCAAAAGGTCCCCCAATAAGTAAATATTCTTCAAAACCATTTATATAGGTGATTGTATGGTATACTTGCGAACAGGTACTTGCCCTCTCAGCCAAGAATCTCCAAATCGAACTGACTCCGTACCATGCCGATTCCGCGGTCACATGATGACCGCTCACAAGAGTCCGAAGCGCCATCCAAGTCTTCTGTGTAGCGACACCCAACCAACCCCCAGGCCCCAACGATCGCTCGGCGTAATAGCGACCTGCGCAAGCGTGCCGATTGCGCCGTGACCGACACGTCTGCTCAACATCTCATGCAGACATGCCAGACTGCATGCATGCCCTACTCCACGTTTGGCCGGCTATGGGTCATCGCTTGCACATCGTACTATGGTTCCTCGGGAAGCGTTGTTCTTTGTATGTCGACTACACGCCCTCAACAGCCCGTCCACCGAATCTCCAACGTACCGTTGCCGCCGCTATAAAGCGGCATTTGAGGATTCGCCATTCGCCCCGCGCGCACACATGATGCTGCTTTCACCATCTCTCGAGGCCGTGGATGGCCACATCTTATCGGTCGCTCGTGTTGTGATGGATGGAGGGAAGGAGGAGGTGGAAGGTGTATTCTTCGGACACGGTCCTAAATGGGCATTTAATTCGGCTTTTTGGCCGTTGGGAAAAGCCGAATTTTGAAAATAGTCCTAATTAGGACTATTTGGAAATTTTGTGGTGGCACAGCACGGCTTCCATCTGGCACCATCATGGCGGAACCCTCGACGCCGCTGTCGACGTCAGAGATGACGCGGCTCCGCGAGAAGCGGGAACGGCACAAGAAGAACAAGGCAGACCCACTCGTACCGCTTGACGGGCTCCTGGACCGCCTCCTGCAGAAGCACATCGATCCGATCATCGTGTCCCAGACCGCGCAGTGGATGGCAGCGCATGACGCTTTGTCCGTGCAGGTTCAGATCAAGCTGCGCGCGTTCGCTCTGAGCGATCGAACCAAATCATTCAACCACAAAGTGATGCTATTCTACGTGCTCCACGAGTTCCTCAAGATCGGTGCGCCGGTCGTGGACGTCCCTTCTCGAAAACAGTCGACCGCCGCGTCCTTCGACGCCGTGCGCCGGACTCGGCATATGGAATGGATGGCGACGGTCGAGCACATTCTCCATGCATGTGTGCGGGAATACGCAAGTGTGCGGGACTCGTACAAGCCCCGCGACATGAAGCCCATCGAGGACCACCGCAAGAAACTGCTCAAGACGCTCGGGCGATGGGACGAACTTGGCATCTACCGCGGCAAGCTCAAGGAGTGGAAAAAGGTCGTCCTAGGCGAAGTCAAAGTCCGGAAGGCGCCGCCGCGCATCCTCCAAAACGTCGTCGCGCCCTTCGACAAGGAAGGTTTGGACCTCCGCCGGGAACTCGACCGCGGCAACATCGCGTGGTTCTTCGAGCCGGTCGAGTTCCGGTCGCCCCGCGCCAAGCTGCGGCACTGGCGCTTCACCGGCGCCGCCTTCATCGACACATTGGGCCGATGTCTGGGCCTGGAAGCGCATGTCGTGGTCGCCGCCATGAGCTTCTACCAGACGCTGTTCAAGCGCGGATTCTACGCCAAGGAGCGGTACAAGCTGGCGGCGGCGGCGCTCTTCCTCTCGGCTAAAGCGTCCAGTCAGCGCATGAAGCTGCTCCGGATGGTCCACGTCATGCATTATGTGCTCGAGGTATGCAAAAAAAAGTAACATTTTGGTTTGTTTCTATATATATATATATCGATGTCGACCAATATATATATATATATATCGTTGTGTATGACTGACTATATATATATAGTCAGTTGAATTTTTAAAAGATATCATTATATTCAAAAAGAATAATTTTTTGATTGTATTTTCGATGTGTGTGTCTGTGTGTGGGGGAGAGGTGAGTGGTATTGAATACAAGGACATGTACGAAATACTAGAGGTTGTAAATGGTATGAATTGAAATACATATATATATTTCAAGACTAGAGTACCCATTATGATATGTATATATGTAGACCCCGCTGGTGACAGGGGATGAGGAAAAAGAAGAGCTGGAGCGGCTGCACTTGTTGCATTACGAACTTCAAGTGCTCCAGGGCATCGAGTTCGACCTGACAATCGCCCTCCCATTCGACGCGTTTGCCGCCGCCGCCGCCGCGTTTCCACCCGCGGTCAAAGACGCCGCGTTCGTTGCCCTCAAAGAATTGTACGGATTCTAACACTGTTTGGCGTGGGATATACACTATTTGATGTGATTTTGTCTCATGTAGGTATTGGACCAAAATGTGCATCGAGTTCCCGGTCAAGACACTGGCGGCGGCGGCGTGGTACATCGCGACGGGCGCGGCAGACCCGAAGGCCATCCGACGCCTCAAGCTGGACAAAGTGCTGGAACATGGTACACATGTATCCGATATATATATATATATTAATATATTGTGAATTCGCTATAAACTTGCAAGATTCGCGTGGTTTGTCTTATGAATATTGAATCACTCTGAAGTTCTGATGGGGGTTGAATGTACTCGGTCTTTTTTCTGTACGAGCCAATCAAATCCACTCAAGATTGAATAATGGGCCAATAGCGTCGATTCATTCGATTCGACAGGGTCTGGAAATCTGTACCGAATCCACATTATATTGGAAAGAACTTGTTGATTTGTATGGGTGTGGTTGGTAGGTGTGGGCTTCTTGGTTGGTTGTGGTTTGGTTTGTGTTATAGAGATAGATAGTCGTCCAGTGTCACACACTATTTTCAGTCAGTATTCGTTGTGGAAATTGGGGCTGTGGACACGGAATTTGATTGGCTACTGGATTTGTGTTGTGGTCGTTGATTGGTCAATATATCGATTGGCAGGCGAGTTTTCGGTGCTGCTCATTCGACTGGACAAATTATTATTTTTCACGAGTTTTTTTATGTTGAGATTGTGATTGATGCTTGTGGAGTTGGTATACATAGTATGTACGATATAAGCTATTGTGCATTCGAGTGAAATTTCATTGTGGCGTGGTTTCTCGTTGGAATTTAAATCGATTTGATTGGCTACCTAAGATAAGCTCAAAATTATTAGCCAATCAAAACCTTCTCAATGAAATTCAACCAATCAGATCGATTGTGGATCGGTTTGGTCGGCGCGATTATTCGATTGCACCCAAATTTGTATCAAATCGACAATACTTAGTACCCTTTTTTCTATAAATGACTTCTATTTCCGCACGAAATAGACGAAAACACCGTACGAAATAGACTAAAATGCTAATTCATGGGGGATTGGCTGTATGTATATAGAGTGCGATGTGATCCAAGATTACTACATTGAATGCAAGGAGTGGAAGGCGGGGCAGCGGGGGGAATTTGATTCGCGAACGGAATCCGACGCGGATTTAAAGCGATATTTGGCGGCTCAACGGGGCGGATTGTCTAATTTGTTGCCGGGAATGGAAAACCCCAGGGAAAAAACCAACCTCAAGCCCGACGAGGTACGTATTCGTTGGGATTGTTCCCAATTATGTTTGTATGTAGCTGGAACTCGTGGGCGACCTCCGACTGGAATTGGCCGCCACTCAAGCCTCGGCAGCTATAAAACCACCAAAAGTTAATCTAGACAAGGAGCCGAAACCAACAGACAGGAAACCTCGGGACACCGACGACCATCATTCTCGAAGCAGGCGCCACAGAGATAGAGGGCGGTCGGGTACCAAGTATGGAGGGATGCGGAAGGATCATCACTCCTCGCGCAGCCGGTCACGCGACCGCCGACAAAAGCCGCGGCGTGACTCGACGGACGACAGACGGACTTCGAGGAAGCGAGGACGAAGCGGCAGCAGCCGGCGGCGGTCGGACAGCGACTCGAGTGACCGATACCGCAAAGATAGACGATGATAAGAATGCACACATGTTATTAACGAGTGTACTGTTTAAGTTCAGGTTTTTCCGGTATATTTCGCACTGATTCACGTTTTGTTCGCCAAGCATTCAATATATTTCGTCCAGACCCTACCGGTATATTTCACACGTTGCTCAATATATGTCAGATGATGTTCCATCTATTTCTATTTTAGACGCAAATCAAGTAAATCGCAGGTGGTGCATAGCGTTATGAACATGTCTAATTCATAGATATGAGTCGACGTGAATCCTCTACAATCTTACATCTTGTAGCTCGAGGTGTTCTGCGGTCTTGCTGAAAACATGGAAGTTAGCGCCTGATGAAGCAGTGCCTAGATTTAACTTGATTTGCATCTAAAATCGTAATATACCTTTTTTCGGTTAATTTGACGACCTCACCATACTTTTTCGTGAAATGAACAACCAATGCGCGGCGGTTCCACTTCGTTATATTTCGCCAGCAGGTTGCAGTATATTTCAAGCGACGTTCCTAATATGTCACTGTTTATGCGCTCAAATCAGGGAGTGGCTCAATATATTTCTGTCAATCTGACTTTCGACGTAAAATCCAATTCTAGGTCGATCAGGCTCCAACTTCCATGTCTCCCATGTTCTCGGCGCGGCCGTCTGCAGTGGCTCATACTGTAGTGGAGGCCCTAGGACACGTTCCTCCAGTGAACGATACAGCGTCATGCAGGACACCTCGATCTGGTGCTCCAAGGTCAGCTTGGTGCGGACCTCCTTGAGGGCCATCTGACAGTCGCAATCGATCCACGTTCAGATCATATCGACATTCCACTGAGAGAGGAGGCGGGGTTTGTAGCCACCTAAAATGTATGAGTATAGAAGTCACTGTGATCATTGCCTCGCTGGTCGGAGTGACTGATTCCAGGTTCAGCCAACCTCGAGCAGTTGATGGTTTGACTTCATCCGCTTCTGCAACTGCAGCTCAATCGCCATCCATTTTGTAGATGTCAACAATGTGACGCTTGGCAGACTCTGATATCGTCTTGAACTTGTGTATGTTGATGGCAGCGGAATCATCCGGATACCGCAACTTGAACCCTGGATGACAATGTTTATCACCAGAACAGCATTGCACACTTACATCATTGCACCAGAGACGAAGATGCAGCGACGATCAAGGGCATTGGCGCTAGGTCACCTTCAAGTGCGTAGGCAGAAGAGAACAAGAGGATATATGTGTTGAAGTAGTTCATTAGTTTACCACTCCTTAATCACTTTCCGATTTCCTATCTTGTTCGTAAGTCGCTCGCTAACGCAAGCCGCCTTCACCCAAGTCGCAAGTCGCATCCCATCAATTCAACAGGTACTGAGCCCATCCCCTACGCAAGGCAAAACGAACAAGAAGGAAGACCCATGACGACACCCAACGCCATGAAGCTCAACGAGCACAATTACTGTGATTGGAATACATACTTCCAAGGCCGCCTCATGGCCAAAGGGATCCTTGACCAATTCACGGTACGCCCGACGAACCCGCCCGACCTTGACGACCAAAAGGCTTTTGGAATTCTCATCGAGACGATCGAGGCAGGGCAGTACCGTTACGTGGAAGGCGCGGCCAACGTCAAGACGGAGTACGAGGCCCTGGCCATCCACCACCGACCTACAACAAAGATCCATCGGATCCAAGTCGCCATGGAATGGGCGCGGTTGTCATGGGATATGCGCCAAGAAACCTTACCATACTTCATCCATCGCTTCCAAACGCTGGTCAAGCGTCGTCATGAAGTCGGCGCGCCGCTATTCACCCCATCTCCACCCCCGCTACAGCGGTACCATCGAACCAAGATGAGTTCGATCGCGTCTAATTCGAGAAGCCAGAAGAATACGTCGACCGTGCCTGGCACCCATCGATACGACCCCGACGTATAGTCACCATCAAAGGTGTGCCATACATGGCCAACTTCATGAGCCGCGACGATTTGGCAGTCCTAGCGAC